>NW_015551025.1:300766-370422 GCF_001515605.1 Sinocyclocheilus anshuiensis | reverse complement strand
GACAAATATAAAGAGTTAAATAAATATAAACCATTTTAATTTTTATTATGTTAAAATTATTTATATGCACTACTGTTCAAAAGATTGAGGTTGGTAATATTGTTTTCTCTTAAGCTCAAAAAGGCTGAATTAATTTGATCAAAAATACAGTAAAAACAGTAATATTGTGAAATATTATTAGAATTTTAAATAACTGCTTTCTAGTCCAATATATTTTTTTGTAATTTATTAATGCAAAGCTGAATTTTTAGCAGCATTACTCCAATTTTCAATGTCACATGATCCTTCAGAAATCATTTGAATATGCTGACTTGCTGGTCAAGAAACATTTATGACACTTATGAAAGAAAGCTCAAAAGAACGTTCAGCATTTAAAATAGATTAGAATTTGAAATATAAATATTTTATAACATTATAAATTATTTACTGTCACTTTTGATCAATTTTATGTGTCCTTACTGAACAAAAGTATTCTTTTATTTCTTTAAAAAATAAAAAAATAAAATAAACGAATAAATCTTACTGACCTTAAACTTTTGAATATTTTTGTGCAAATTCTGATCCTTTTGTGCAAATATTTTTGTGTAACATTTTGTGCAAATTCCGACCCATTTCCATCACAACCAACTACAGTATGTTTCCTCTAATAAAGTTTTATGAAAAGTGTATTTGATTACCAAGGAGACAACATACTCCGTAAAGAGCTTAAGATGTGTTAAGAAAAAAGAAAGAAAGAAAAAGAAAACTTTACTGCATGTGCATAATCTCATATCAAGCTGTAATTAGCTAAATTATACAAAAAGTGTAAAAAAAATTATTTAATTTTGTGTGTTTTGTGGATAATGTTTCATGCATTTTGACTGTTAGTAGACAAATTGAATAAACTTACTGTATAAGGCGCCGCAGAATGTGTTTTTGCAGTTTAAAATTCAAGACACAGGTAAGTGGAACAAAAAAAATGGTCTAGAGATGCTATTTTTTTTAAATGCTGAACCACTTTTAACTTGAGCTCAGCGTTTTTAGAATGGTGTGCAAAATTGCAAAATGTGCAAAATGTGCAAATGCAATGGTCAAACACATCTGTCTAGTTTACATAGAAAAACAATAGAAAACTTGTGCAGTGTAATAAAAAACACTTGTGCCAATGGCCCCTATAATAGTTATTTTAAGGGCGTTTATTTTCTAAAATCTATAACATAGATAAAGAAACCATATAACATTTTTTTTTAAGCAAAGACATTTCTGGGTCATAAATGTATTAAAAAATCATGTAAAGATTTGAGTCACGCATGGCTAAGCACCTTCACAGATCCAGCTTCAGAACAGGATGTCACGTCTTTAACCAGCTCATTACAGCCAGTGATCAGAATGACGACCATATGCTAAGCTCATTTAACCAGTGACATTAACTACATTATCCTTAGTGTCAGCCAAAAAACAGGCCTCGCTAAACACACTCACAGAGCTGCTGCTGATGTGTAGCATCTTGGCAGCATGTGCAGAAGCAGCAGAAGCATTTATAATTACTTCAGGAGTTAATTAATTTACAAAAGGGCCGGTCTAGTGGGGGGAAGTGGCGCTCAGCCTGTCACGGCACTGAGACGAATGCTAGCGACTGCAGCGTGCTGGTAATGAGCTCTCTGCTATGGAGAGATAAGCCGGTTACAATTCCCCCAATTAAACACTGGAAGAGACACTCGAAGGGTCCAGGCTGTCGCTCCAACACCTTGTGTGCGATCTCACAGGCTGCTGGTGTCCTTTGCACCCTTCTGTGGGGCGTACGGAGCGCATGGGCCACTGCTAGCAGCAGACCCGCGCATCCCTGATCCTCTCATTAACTGTGTTAGCATGCACCTAGGCACTGATTCAAAACGGACTGCAGCCTGTTGGTTGCTGTGGATGTGCCCTGTCATAGCTGATGATGTCACAGCCGAGCGGGTATTTATAGTCATGACTTGGAAAAACTAGAAAGTCAAGCAGCGTCATGAGCCACTGGTAGAAGAGACGGCACGTGTCAGTGGACACGAAGGACGACGTGCAAAATGAAGATAAACTGCTTCTTTGAGTTTACTTGTGCATTAGCTCTTACCTTATTGTGGATTAGGTATTACCCAGAATGCTTTAACTTGATATGGAAATTAGATCTTCAATCAGTAGTTTCAAATTTTACTGCTAAAAATCCTTTTAGAGAAATTAAAGATGACATTTATATAAATACGTTTTTGTTTGTTTGCAATGACACTGGAATAACATTATATTGGCAACATTTTACATTTTAACAACTTTAGAGATGTGCAAATGTTTACAAATGATTTTCTGTTAATAGAATATTGAATTAATTGTTTTTCATCAATGAAATTAAATATGTTTAAAGAGATCTAACACATTTACCTAATTTGGCATTATTGCAATTCTATTCTGTTCTGTGTTCACATTTCCCAAGAATAAATGTTAAAATGTTAAAATAAATACAAATTCTGTCAACTGTACAGTTATCAGGGTAAGGGGATCAAAAATACTGTATCTCTGTAATATAATTTTTATGCAGTGCCAGCAATGAAAGATTTTTCACGATAAAAACAAAAAATATTATAGTAAAATGTCACTACACCAATATATTTAGAATATAATTTTAATGTACTGTATAAGGATTCATGAAGTTTTTTTTACATTTCTACATCTGTTCAAAGATTAGGGACAGTAAGATTTTTTTAAAAGAAATGAATGCTTATATTGAGCAAGGATACATTAGGTTGATCAAGAGTGGCAGTAAACGCATTTATAATGCAACAAAAGATTTCCATTTCAAATAAATGTTTATGAACTTTTCTATGCATCAAAGAAACCTGGAAAAAAATGTATCATGGTTTCCACAAAATATTAAGTGGCCCAACTGTTTTCAACACTGAAAATAATAAGAAATGCTTCTTGAGCAGCAAATCAGCATATTAGAATGATTTCTGAAGGATCATGAGACACTGAAGACTGGAAAAAAAATGCTTAAAATTCAGCTTTGCCCATCACAGGAATAAATTATTTGTATTCGTTTTTGAAATCAATGTGATTAATTATTTTAATATTTTAAAATATATTAAAATAGAAAAGTTATTTTAAATTGCAATAATGTGTCACTTTTGTCAGTTATTATATGTCATATTTACTTTACTTATTTTACTTATTTGTGATAAAGTAAATGCAGCCTTGGTGAGCATACGATACTTCTTTCAAAAACATAAAAAAAATAAAAATAACATATCTAACCAACCCCAAATTTTTGAACAGCAGTTTATGTAAATAATTTTATGTTTTTGATGCTGTCGGCATGTTCATTTTATGCTTCAGAACCTAGAGAAGGTTTATTTGAGGGCCATTTTTCTCGGGAGAAACATCTGAGAGGGAAATTCTCCTTTGGGTAGGACTCAGCACAGCACAGTTTGAGACATTAAAAAACCTCTTCTGAAACTAGAGGCTCATTTGAGATTACTTATGCCTTTTTCTCAGGAGACACATCTAAGCAGGAGACTTTTCTCTCCATTTAAACAATTTCTGCTTAGGAGAAACATCTGAGATATTACAGTTTTTCTCGATTGCTAACACACAATTCATGAAACAATTTTGCAAATAATTTAAAGATTTAGTGATGTGAAAAATATTTTAGATTTTATTTATTTATTTATTTTTACCGTTTTTCTTGATTGCTAACACACAATTCATGAAGCAATTCACCATTTTCTCACAACTATAAACACGATCTCAAAACTATACACCAACTTGTGCAAACTTCACACTTCCAGGTCAAAATCAAATAGTTTAGTCAAAAACATGTTCTCTTTTGGCAGACTCAAAATTTGGCCTCAGATGATACACAAACCTGTCAAACCCTTACGAAAAATAAGTTTATTCAAGTGTGCTATTAGTATACTTCTTTTAAACTAAAAATAGGAAAGTATACTTTTAGTCTACTTTTTATGTACTTCTCAGAAATATACTTAAAATGACATTTAAGTATACTTGACATACTTAGAAAAAGTCTAAATATATTGGAGCTATACTTGTGTTCCTAGAATCCGTGTTTTCAATGTTATACTGTAGAGGGCGCTAGTACACATCTTCTGTGTCAAATTCAGCATTAAACTGTAAGAAAAGTTTACTTTCGTTACACTACTGTAAAGAGATCTTACAGTAGATGAAAAGCACTAGAAGAGAAAAGTTCAAAACCAAACAACACAATATACAGTAAACACATTGGAATATACTGTCAGTTACTGTAAATAAATAAATAAATTCATTCATTCATTCAGCATCCTCTGCCAAATTACATCACAGTATTGGTAGTATCCTTATTTGTTATAGCAGTTTCTTAGGCCCTGTACACATGAACGCAGTTATTTTTAAACCCGCAGCTTTTTCCACGCGGTTTGGCCATTCGTCCACACGCAAACGCAGCACCAGGTCACTGAAACCGAACATTTTGGAAAACGCCTGCCAGGGTGAAGATTTTCAAAAACTCCGGTTGCAGTGTTATCGTGTAGACAACGAAACCGGAGTTTTTGGCGTGTGACGTCGGAGCCTGCGCTGTTATCTCCGCCTACTGGAAACTTTTTCAGGCTTCTGATTGGCCAACATGGTTTTACGGTTGAGATTATATCACCACCTGTTGGTTTGGCATGCTCTTGACAGTGCTTCATAGCATGTGTTTGCGTTTTCATGTGGACGGAGATTAAAAACGGAAGAAGGAAAAACTCAGTTTATAAAAATACCCGTGTACGTGTGGACATGGCCTTAGTCTTCTGACAAAAGACTTCTCTGCCTCCCCTAGACAGTCGTCTCTCAGTTCTGCAAAAATAGAGTACATGTAAGGACTACTTGGCTACAAATAAATTCAACAGTAATGAGTTTGACGGTGTACAACATGTGCTTCAATTTTTACTGTACATAGAATAATGAAAGTTCTCTCATCTGAAGTACAACTACTACTGTAATTATATTGTATGTGCATTGTGTAAGTACGTAGTATTGAAACCTTTTAGATGAGCCTGTAGGCCAACTTCACTCATGGTCAGTCCATGCAGAAGAACATGGTCAACTATAGTGCTTTGTATTTCAACAGGAACAAATGAAAACCTCATCCCCCGTTTTTATTTTCCCCTCCAATTCCTCTTTGTCTCCCACTCCCAGGATTCATTTTCCAAAACACATAATCAGCTGTGCTCTTGATCATATCATCCTAAGATTCTGACCTGTGTGTCATCAGTTTTGCTACTTAATGTTCACACATGGATAAATGTGTGCTGTTTGAGTTCATTTTTTGATGCTTGAGTTAATTATATTGTGCGTTTGTGTTTTCTGAATGAGAACAGGGTAAAACCTGTGCAAAATGATGGCGTTTTTGTGTAGAGTTTTGCAGAAAACACTGAGCAAATTGGAACGTGTGTGTGAAAACAGGTGAAAAGTTTTGAGAAACGTGTTTGTTTCGAGAACTGTATGAATGGTTTGAAAAATTGGGCCAAATGAATCAGTTATAGTGTGTTAGCAATCGAGAAAAACTGTAAAGAGATCTCATTGGAGCTTTTTCTCTCCATGAGTAGGATTTTTATTAACCTTTTCTGTCTGTTGTATCATGTTCCCAGTTGTAGCTCTGGATTAAAGAGTATTTATAGCCCAGACAAGTGCTGTATTTGCTGTCTAGCCATTCAGTGGGACACATTCACATGTGGACACACAGCTGCAGCAGTGCTGATATAGCTGGCCTCTTCTCTGCATGTGATTCAAAGCCATGGTGAAAATGTTCGGATTGATTAAACAGTCTAGATTAATTTTCACTGTCACGATGCGTGAAACACAACTCTGCAGCTACACACAGCTTATGTTTTCATAACTATATTGCAGACATGGTTGAGTCCCAGTGGGGTTTTGGCTGATATGAATAATTTACTTGGAATTCAACAGGTTACATGGTTAGTCCTTTCATGGGGCGGCTCTTAATTTAGATAAAACTGCACCAGGAGGTTCATGAACATGCACAATGATGCCTCGGGATGGTCATTTGTACATTTGGCATCAAACAGATCGCATTTAAGTGATTTTGGAAAGCCTGCGAATTAACCTTCAAATCACTGCAATATATTATTCCAACATAACCGTATAGATTTAACGTGTGTGTGTGTAGGAGGAACCTTTGTCTACATCAGTGTAGGCCCCTTACCTTCAGCGCTTGGTTAAAAAAATATAGGTGGAGAGACACATAAATGGAACTTTGCTGGCAGCGTGTTACACAGCACACCTGCTGCCTGTTGGACATTGTCACTACTGCCATAAATTAACTATTGTGTTTTCCTGTTTCCATGATTGCTCACATGAGGTGTCCTCGAGGTTCAGTAGCCTATATGGAAATACAGCTGGCCTACATCAAACCTGATTCACACATGGGCTCATTAAACTGACATTCTACATCACAATACAGTCACACTAAGCTTTGAGGATGTGAAATTACTTCGGACACTGAAACTATGTGATATTTTGTCACACTCTAGGGCTTCTATTTTTAATTAAGCAATATCAAATGAACAAGAGAGCTGTTGTTCTGAATATCAGCACAGTTTTGATTCGGCAGTAGTGAAAAACTGACAGTCAGTTTCACTTCACCTGCCAGCACCAATCAGTCACAGTATAAAGCCACCTTCCCATCACCACCTCAGAGTCTGGTCTTGTCGTTCACTTGCGTGCATCAACTTACCTGGCTACTTACCAGCTCTACCTACCTGTTTGTCTAATCCAGGGGTTCTTAAACCTCTCCATGAAGTACCCTCAGCACTGCACGTTTTGTATGTTTTCCTATATCTGACACACCCACTTCAGGTCTTGCAGTCTCTACTAAAGAGCTGATGAGTTTAATCAGGTGTGATAGATGAGGGAGACATACAAAATGTGCAGGGCTGGGGGTACTCCAGGACAGGTTTGAGAACCACTGGTTTAATCCATCCCAGTCGTCTGCTATCATCTTCTGTCTTCCTCCCAGCACGTTGACTCAGCCTCACCCTGCAAAGAAACGTCAGTGACTGTTCAGCTAAATCTTAGCTCAAGATTATCTACTATATTCTACTACTATCCTGTTACTCAATGACTACACTGCTCCATTTTCTAGCACTGTCGCTTCACATCTCATTTCCTGGACATTTTTATCCCATTCAACACCTTTATTTGCAGTTATTTTGATGTATAAAAGCTTGAGGCACATAATGTGCGTCTGTCCTCACTTTCTTCCCAATGTGTTACGACATAAAGTTCAAATCAATTTCCGGTCTATAGCGTCCTAGTCCAAGACGCATGCATTTATATTCCACACAAAGGATGTCACAACAACCCTTTTCAACCCACACACAAACTATCAGACACGACCCTGATCAATCAGTGTTAGCTGAGCTCCACCAAGAAACACTGGATGACAAATTACTACTGGTCACCTTAGTTTACGTCTGCCAGAGGATGATTTTATTGCTCAGAAGTTGCTCTTTCAAAGCTCAGGAAATTCAATAACGTTTTGAAATATCAACTTTATCTCAGAAGTTTCTCTTAAAATTCCTTATGAGAAATAAAACTAGACACAAAAAGACAACTGTTGGAATATAAAGTATAGTAGAATTAATGCAAATAGCATCTCAGGTTATGTTATTATGGCAGTATTTGATAAGAAATGTTTGAGTTTATTTTGAGAAATTGACTTTTGATTGCAAAATTTGGTATCTGAGCATAGTTTGAGTTATTTTTTGAGATCTCTTCTGAAACTCTAGAGGATAAATCACATTTAAGTATATGTTTGACCATACTGTAAATGCTTGACGGTATACATTCGGCAATATACTTTAACCATTTTTCAAAGAAAATATAAGTAATTGTAAATTTACATTTAAAGATGTACTTAAATCCTTCTTATTCAAAATTGCTCTTAAGTCCAGCTAATTGCATTTAATATAAGTTTAATACGTTTTAATTTAAATTGCAATTATCATGCAGTTTAGTGTCTGAAAACATTACATTCAGTTCACACTCAAGTACAGTCTTGATATATGTTATTCAATTCAATTATTATCAATATATTATTTCTGTAATAAGTATGATAAAGTGTACTTTTTTTGGACAAAGGGATAAATTTAAGAATCAGAAACATATAATAAACTAGCTAAACTTTTTAGTCTCAATGTAATCTTATTGCTGTACTGTATAGGATAAACAATTTTGGACCTCTTTTTTGTGTAAATTAAATGTTGCATCAGAGCTGCCTCAAATGTTGCTGTTGACAAGATGCTCTGCACATTTGTGAATCAACAAATTTGTGTAAAAAAAATAAGCCCTCTTTCCAGTGTAAAGATAGCACACCTAAGGCAAAATTATCTACAGATTTGAATTTATGTAAATAAATAGCAGAAAATTGCACTCTGATAAACCCACTGCACTCGGCGCTACACAAACCTCAATAGCGAACATTCCCAAGCTCCTCCATCAACATAACACACACCCACAGGAGTGATCTAATTCTTTTGTGTCTGCAGTTCGGTCCCCACTGCGGCAGCTCTGCGTCAAATACCAAATCAAATCTGAATGCTCACACGCATTATCTAAAGCACTTTTCGATAACAATGGGCATAAATCATTTCTCATCATGTAAATGTTGTTGTGGGCTGTTAGAGGTATTAAACCAGCATGAGAGAAGTAATCAGAGTGATTGTACTGATGCTAAGCTTCTTTTCAGTACTGTATGAGAAAAAAAAAATTTATAGCCAGAGCCATGGTGTGTTTACTTTTGGCCTGTTCTCAGATATGTCCGTAGTTTCACTCTTGGCGAAGTGATAAACATAAATCTGTCAAAAATTTTATTGTGTTTTTCTCCATTTGGGCCAAAGGCTGTATATTACAAAAGCTTGGCTGTGGGTTCAAGAGCGAGGGCCATGTGTTCACTGTGTTGCACCAGCCATATAATGTGCAACAGTAGTTTATATAAAACAAACTTTAAAATGACTGTTTAGAGTCTATGCAGTTCTCTAGATGAGGTTTTATGTTCTTAGCTCTCAGTACATATAAACACATACAAACACACACACATACAGAACACACACTGACTGCAACATGTGGTTCTGTTCAGCATATGGTTAAATATGTCATTAAAAGCATCAATACGCTGTGATTATTCTCTGCTGTTAAAACTACATAGCACAATGAACCCTATCACCTATATCACAATCTCTGACTATCAGACTAAACTAAGGGAAATCTGGTGTTACTTTTCTTGGAGACTAATTCTGCTTTCATGTCAAAATTATCATATTTACAGTTTTTTACGATTGTTTACACACTAAAATAAAAATGTTTATATTGTGAAAAAAAGAACCCGGTTTTCAAAATTGCGTGTAAACAATTGAAAAACAACTGTAAGAGATTAGCACACATGAACACAACTCAAGTCTATTTTCAGTTAAACAATCATAATAGATAATGTGTTGTAATTGTCAATTAAAACTATAAAAAGTCATTTTCTTAATTAAAATAAAGCTGAAATAAAAATGTATTAAAGCTTAATGGACATATTTTTTTATAAAAAATGAATAAAATGACAAAAACATATAACAAAACTAAACTTAAACTACTATGTTATATAGTAGTATATGAATAATAGTTTAAATACTATAATATATATATACTAAATACAATAATAGTTTTGCTATGCATGCAAGATTATATACATATATATCTTGCTCGCATAGCAAAACTACTAGCCATCCATAAAACCATTTATTTATAAGATAAATAGTCAATTACATTTAATCAATCCTGTCCATTTTATTCTGACAAAAATCTGTATTAAAATTATAAATTTACAAGGAACACTTACAAAATGGCTGTAAACAGTTTTCACTCTGAAATTGCTAGTAAATTTCACAAATATTTACAAAGAAACAGCAAGTAACACACTGAATTACATATGAAATTGTTAATAAGAAAGACTGAAATTGTATTATCTTGTAAAACGTACTTCAATAAAGTTTGTTTTACGCACAACTTCGAAAAATGCATTGCCAAATCATCACAATACTTCCTCCAGAGTAGATCTGAATGACTGTGTTATGTTCATAGTACTTCTTTGGATTTTCATTTTATGCTTGGTATTTACAGTTACGTGATTTGAATGCTGGCAGACTGCTGACACCAGCAAAATTCATTCTTTTTATACTTTATAAGAATCATGAGATGGTGTTTATCTGTGTTTGTGGCATCCTGACAGCTAAAGTCCAAAGTGAGAAGGTAAGAAGAAAGAGAGTGTAGTTGGAACTGGTGCATTCTGAGACATGCCATCCACATGCTCCCTTGTTACTGTCAGAGAACATGTCATCCTAGGTGTCTCACCCGAAATTACCTCTCAGCTGACTCCACAGCCTACAGCGTAATGACACAGACTGTGAATCCATTAGAGCTGCTAATATTGATAGGCTGCATTGACAGATGAGCATGTGAGATGGAGCGTTTGGATGCCAGGATCTGTTGAAGTGACACACTACAGCTCATCTGTTTCATCTACATTCAGCACTTACATACAAACATCATTAACTATGTTCTGCTCTTCCTCTAAAAGAATGTTCTAGGATGGATACAATCATGCTAAGCTCTGCAGAGGATGTAGATAGAAACAGAAAACCGCCAAAAATCTAACCTCAATTTGTAAAAACAAGAACAAAACCTCTGTTTTCAAAGTTCGTGCAACGTGAACTTTGAAAAATCACCAGAACTGTCTCTTAAAGTTGACATATTCAACATGCACGACTATATATTTACTTATTGGTTGTGTCTCTGAACTATTGGGTTCTTAATACATTTGGGTTGAGGAAAATCCTAAAAAAAAAAAAAAAGAATTACACTCATTTCATGCTATTTTTATTCTGTTTTGTCTGCTACAACGTGTAGCAGATTGTATGCCCATTGTCAAAAATCTAGTATCTTTTGTCTTCTAGAAGCATCAAAAGTAATAAATTAAAGGTTTATTGAAATGCAGTTTCCAATTGTCAATAAACATCTTGAACGTTTCTGTGAGTCTCCTGTTCTGTGTGTGCGTGACAGAAGACCAGACTGCAAGTTTAACATGGAGAGCGGTGCCACTCCTAACCCCAAAACTGAACCCTTTGCCATGCTGGTATACCTTCTTCGTCAATTGCTGCAACCGGCTACTTCCTCATCGGCTTCATCGCTGGATGGTGTCGTGAATCCCATGGCCCAACCAGCGACGTTCTCTGGCACGGCGCAGGATTGCAGAGGGTTTATCTTGCAATGCTCGCTGTATTTTGAGATGCAGCCTCACCAGTTCCCCTCTGAACGCTCTAAAATTGCCTATATTATATCTCTCTTGTCTGGCAGGGATGAATGAGCTGTTCCGGGAGTTCCTCCATCGCTTTGTGATCATTTACATCGATGACATCTTGATCTACTCCTGGACCCTGGCCGACCATCGCTAACATGTTACACAGGTCGATTCATTGCCAATTATAGCAACATATCATCACCCCTTATCCTGGAACCCTACAGCTGATGCCTTCCAACAACTTAAGAATGCCTTCTGCACTGCCCCTACCTTGCTCCGTCCAGATCCTGATCTCCCTTTCATTGTCGAGGTGGACGCCTCCACTACTGGTGTAGGGGCAGCTCTTTCCCAACAGTAGGGGAATCCTCCTAAGCTCCATCTTTGTGCCTTTTATTCTAAAAAGCTGTCCCTGGCGGAGCAGAATCAAGTTGGCACTCGAAGAGTGGAGACACTGTCTGGAGGGAGCCAAATATCCATTTGAAGTCATCACTGTTCACTGAAATCTAGAGTCTCTCCATGAAGCTCGCCATCTCAATCCAAGGCAAGCACGCTGGGCACTCTTCTTCACACGGTTTGATTTCAAATTCAAATTCACGGTTACATGCACTAGAGGTCAATTCCATTCCTTTAGAACACATACTCCCTCCAGCCATAATTGTCAGTTCCATTCAGTGGTCTTTGGATGACCAAATAACCGAAGCCCGCCGAACCGAACCTGCTCCGCCGGGAGGTCCTGAGGGTAAATCCTTTGTGTCTTTCACCTTGTGGATCACCCTCATGGACACAGTGCACTCCTCTCCAGGCTCTGGACACCCAGGCAGCCAACAGACTCTCTCACTCCTCCCTCAGCACTACTGGTGGCCAGGTATGACCCAGGATGTTGCTGGGTTTGTGAGAGACTGTCCCACTGAATCAAGGCCTGCCGTTTGATTCCCCTCAAGGGTCTCCCTTCTGCCAAGGAAACGGCAGAAGTGTTGTTCCAACATGTGTTCCGTAACTTTAGTATCGCTGAGGACATCATATCAGATCGGGGGCCACAATCTCTTGGTTTTGGAAATGTGAGAAGGCTACTGCGTGAAGATCTGCCACCCCTGTATACCACCCAAGCAAAAGGTCTGGCTCTCCACAAGGGATATCCGTCTCCGATAAGTCCCAGTTACACCGGCCCATTCACCATCCAGCAACAAATTAATGATGTCACCTACAGACTTAACTTACCTGCTCAGTATCACATTTCTCCTACATTCCACGTCTCATTACTGAAGCCGTATACTCACCCTCTGGTTCCTTCTCTCACAGGGTCTGGTGCCTCGGACATGCCTGCCCCTCCCATTGAGTCTGACGAAGGGCCTATCTACAAGTTCAACACCATTATGGACCCCCGGAGATGGGGTGGACAGTTGGAATATCTAGTGGACTGGGAGGGGTATGGACCAGAGGAACGCTGTTATCCTTTGTGGAATATCATCATGTCAGTCTTCTTCCTCTGTGGACCACTTCCAGCACCTACCTGCAAGAGATAAGCACACTAACCGTTTCATATAAATTATTTTCCTTTAAGAAAAATCTTACTGACCCTAAACTGTTGAAAGGTAGTCTAAATAATATTCTTAAACTAATACAACAATCTGTAAATATGGAAATTAAATGGTATTTTGTGTAAGCATCTATAGCTTACACAAGTAGCACAGGGTGTAAAACATGGTAAAGTGCACAGTTTAGCTGCATTTCTTTCTAAAGAACCAGTAAAAAAATCTATTATTTAAATCAAATTTTCTTACTTATGATGTAAATGTGTTTAAATGTCAACACAAATATCAAAAATATTAAACTGGTCCATGAAGACTTTAAGAAAAAGACATGGCCCAAAACAGTTGCCCTCTCTTATTAGCCTCTAAGTTCCACTTGATTTGAAGTTTTGTGTTTTTGTTTTTTCACTGATGCTGTTTACATTCTGAGGTCTTGAAGTATAATGTTTCCACTTGAGTATCTATTAGCTGCTCTGCTCAATTTAGAAGTGCGCTCATTGGGAAATCATCATTGCAAGCTAGACTTTTGAAGTGATAGAGACACCCAGTCTGATGTTCTGGGCCAGCCGGGGAATTGATCTTTGTGTATGCTTGGACCATTGACTGCCAGCAAGTTAACAGGACTTATTACACAGCCAGGGACAGACGGCCCCAGACAGCTGTCTCATCCGTATTCTACACTGTTCCAGTACACATCACTGATGTCGGGGTTTCCCTTTCCCAGGACACATGTCTACAGCCAAGGGAGCGGCTTGTTAGAGCGATGTGTGAGACAATCTGCTGTGTGGTGGAAAGTAAGAGGGTCAAAGGGTCGAGACCTTGTTGCTGACCAGCAAGTGAAGGATGAGTTTCACTCTGCACAGTTGGACTCTCAGCATGTTTCATTTCTTATCTTTTGCACTTTCTCTGACACATTCATTTTTAAGGACCAGGTGGCCACCAGAAATACGTCCATCTTTCCCGAGTCTGACTTTGGCATTTACATTTGCCATTGGGCACTCAAGGGTACAGTCTTCTCACATAATGCTGTTGTTTTGCTATTATTAGGCATAACATGAAAAATGAAGAGACAACCTGATCTCAAGAAAAAAAATATTTTTTGCTGGTGAATTTGTACAAAAACTATAATTCTATAAGGTCCACCCCTTATATCAACAACAACAATTCAAATAATTTTGCCAGAAATTTGACAAAACATAATTTTTTTGTATGAATCGCCATGAAAGTGTGTTTTGAAAATGCAAAAGTCACAAGCACATTGGTCAAACACATCCATTTTTCCCATTTATTGAATATTTTCTACAGTTACAATGTGTTTAAATCATATAGCTAGTGGATTTCACAAATCATTGCAAATAAATGACAAGTAACACTAAATTAAACATGACATTTTGAAGTAGAAAAACTATTAACTATGACTTTTGCTTCAGTAAACTCCTAATGTGCTGTTTAGTAAGGTAGTTGTTAAGTTTAGGTATGGGGTAGGATTAAGGGATCTAAAATATGGTCATGCAGAATAAGGCATTAATATGTGTTTTATAAGTATTAATAAATGGCCAATATGCTAGTAATATGCACGCTAATAAGCAGCTAGGTAATAGTGGGTATTGGCCCATAAAACAAAGTGTTACCATATTTTCTTGTAAAAATGTACTCCAATAATCTTGTTTTATTTACAGTGTGAATTCAAAAAAATCTTTTTTTATTTATTTTTTTTTTTTTACAATGTACAGTAAGTAGGTTTTGTTTCACTGCACTGGAAGAATCTTTCACTTTTGACTTGATTATGCTGTATGTAAAATTGAAAAATTTTCTCTGAAAATAAGTCTTATTTTCTTAAAATCAATGCTGCTTCTCAAGAAAATTGACCTTGTTTCTAGAATTTTGAGATACTTAACTGGAAATTAAGACAAAAGTACTCATTAAAGGAATAGTTCAGGAATAATTTACTCACCCTCAAGCCATCCAAGATGTAGATGAGTGTGCTTCTTCATTGGAGCAGGATACATTTAGCATTACATCACTTGCTCACCAGTGGATCCTCTGCAGTGAATGGGTGCCGTCAGAATGAGAGTCCAAACAGCTGATAAAAACATCACAATAATCCACAAGTAATCCACACTACTCCAGTCCATCAATTAACATCTTGTGAAGCGAAAAGCTGCATGTTTCTAATAAACAAATCGCGTTTTAACTTCTGGCAAAAATACCTTCCATAATTAATAATAACACTTCCTCCAGTGTAAAATTCCATCCCCTGATGTCCTTTCACATCCACTGACATATTTGAATGTCTTAATGATGAATTTCTTTATTACAAACATGCAGCTTTTCACTTCACCAGACACCAATTGATTGAGCTATTCGTGAGCAAGTGATGTAATGCTACATTTCTCCAAATATGTTCTGATGATGATACAAACTTATCTACTTATTGGATGGCCTGAGGGAGATTAAATTTTCAGATAATTTACCTTTTTGGGTGAACTATTCCTTTAAGAATAGGATTATTTTACATTGTAAGAGTGGGGGCAAAACATCTTCTAAAGACAACACTGTACATAAATCATCAGGTGTTCCCCTGATGAGGGCATGTGGTCTCTAATCACTGGACCCTGTTTTGAGAAATGAGACACGCTGGTGCTCAACAGGACTGTGATGTCTGGGCAAACACAACAGCTCAGACTGTCTCTCCCAGTTTTCCAGAGTGTGTGTGGGAATGCGGGTATGTGCGAACGATCACAGACGTGGTGGCTGATACGCTTTGACAGTGTTTTGGCAGAACAGTTCTGCCATGAGCAAACACATTGAGCTTCAAATGCGGAGGTCTTTTTGCTCTCCGCATGGCCGTTCCTCGCTTTTTGTGTTAGCTAGTGCTACAGGCTGTTCAGGCCTGTCTAGTTGTGCGCTCATCAGCAGATCAAGCTCATGCTATCGGCCCAGTTTCTTTCAGTCCTGCCTCTGTTTTTCTCATCTGTCTCAGGCTTCCAGTTGATTCACAAAACTCTCACCCACCGGTCACAGCTTCGCCAACACGAGCGGCCCAGTAGCAGGAGGCCCAGTGGCCCTACAATATTTCCGCTCTCTTTGGTGATGTATGACACATGTTTTTACATACTGCATGAGAAAGTGCTCCGCTCAGTGTGGGAAACACACATTCCACACCCTGTTGTTGACCTGCATGAACTCACACATGTACACGTCTCAGCACTGACTTCAGCCAAGGGAAGAGGAAGTCTAACCTGCTCAGCTGACAAGGTCAAAAACACACACACGCATTTATGTGCTGGGAACACAGATGCAAAAGCTCTGGACACATGTCAGACTGGCCATGTGTTCAGAGTGGAATATGATACACAATGCTTGAGAAGATTGAGACCACACTAGACATCACAGGAGGTTTGGAGACAATGGATTTCTGAATGTGGTCTTAAAAAAAAGAGAAAAAAATAAAATAAATAAAGTTCTCTGAATGGGAAAATAAATGAAAAAAAAACTTTTATTTTATAATTAAAAATATTATTGAAAAGTCTGAAAGATTTTTTAAATGTTTTTGAAAGGCGTCTCTTATGCTCATTTGATCAAAAATAAAGTAAAAACAGTAAGAGAAAAAAATAAAATAAATAAAGTTCTCTGAATGGGAAAATAAATGAAAAAAAAACTTTTATTTTATAATTAAAAATATTATTGAAAAGTAAAAACGTAAACGTAAAAAAAAGTAAATAAAGTAAAAACAGTAATATTGTGAAATATTATTACAATCTATAACTTATCTATTTTAATATATTTCAAAATGTAATTTATACCTGTGATGGCAAAGCTGAATTTTCAGCATCATTACTCCAGTCTTCAGAAATCATTCTAATATGCTGATTTGTAAAAACAAAAAAACTTTCTTATTATTATGAAAGTTGAAAACAGTTGCTGATTTATTTTTTAGTGGAAACTGTGATGCATTCTATTTTTCAGGATTCTTTGCTGAATAGAAAGTAAAAAATAATAGCATTTATGTGAAATAATTATGTGAATGTTGTAACATTATCAATGTCTTTACTGTCACTTTTGATCTTTTAATTGAATGCATCCTTGCTAAATAAAAGTATTAATTTCTGAAAAAAAAAAAAAACAATCTTATTGACCTTAAACTTTTGATTGGTAGTGTATATATCACATATTCACCTAATGCAGTATATTTAAGAGATGTTGAACTAGGGGAAAAAATCTAAAATACTAAGCTAAAATTAATTTCAAATATTTTAATGCATACTTTTGAAATTTGTTAACCATGTAAAAGGCAAAGAAAGAATTGAGTTTTATTTTGGTTAGGAAAATGAGAGAAAAGCACAAGTACATCATTTTGGTTTTGGAGCAGAATGAAGTGAGCAAAATTGTGGGATTTTTTCCAAAAAGATACAAAATGTGGACAGATCATATGTCTTTTTAATTCAAAAGTTCAGTATAGGATTACATGCTCAATAATATGTATACATATATATATATATATATATATGAAGTTCATGGACAGGATTCGTGACAGCAGCATACTTCATATTCACCCTGGAGTACCATTCAAATGTAATAGTTTAATTCTTACAGTATCAGTAACATGTGTGTATATATATTTTTTGAAACAAAATACAGCAAAAGCAGTAATTTTTTTTTTATTTTTTTTTTTTACTATTTAAAATTCTAATCCGTTCTTCTAATAACCGCATATATATTTAATGCTCATATTTAATAGTTCCTGCATAATCAATACATTTGGTGAGAGGTAATACATATACATGAAGCTTGGAGTCAATTAAAGTTTTCTCCAAGTGATAATCATTATCAAAAAACACGTGCTATTAAGTCAAGTGTAGATTATGCAACACGTGGGACATTTCAGTGAACTCCTCTTGTCTGTCTGAAATTAATCATTTACTTGCTCATGCTGTACAAAACTGGCTGTCATGATAATAGAGTGTTGTGGCTGGTTAAGTGTTGCTATGCATTTGCTAGGGTATTCTGGATATTCTGGGTATTCTGGATAATTGCCAAGTCATTGCTAGATTGCAGTTTCCAGTCATAAGAGCCCACCCCCCAATTCTGTCTGATATTCTTGTCTAGCTGCACATCTATGGGATCCACCCATTTTCTTGTCAAGCAGGTGAAACTCTTGATAAAATCACTAAGCACATCCCTCTGCATGATTTTAGGTATCATTCATATCTGTAGTTCAAACAGTGTGGAAGTAGTTAAACGCAAAAATATTGTTAAAATCCCTAAAACTAAGTCAGCAACAGCAGACAAATAATTGAGCACGCTAACAAGTGTAACAGTTTTATTCTGCAATGGAAAAAAAATAATAAGTAATTGGGACTTTTTAGCTCACAATTCTGACCTTTTTCCCTGCAATTCTGAGTTTATAAAAGTTTATTGCAACTTTTTATCTCGTAATTCTGACTTTTTCTTGCAAATTGCGATTTGTTTTTGTCGTTGTTGCCTTTTTCGATTTCTGAGGAAAAAACATGAGAATTGCAAGATACAAACTACCAGTTCTAAGAAGAAAAGTCTGAACTGTGAGATATAAATTTGCTATTTCAAGAATAAAATCAGATTTGTGAGATAAAAAGTAGAAATTATTCTTTTTTTTTTATAGTGGGAAAAAAATCTGAATTGTGAGGTACCAAAAATCAAAACCAAAGATGGTGTCGATGTTTGTGGCTTGCCGTCTAGTTCTCAGTGTGTTTGTCTTCGCTTCGTCTTCGTCTGTGTTCTTATGTTACGAGTTCACCAGCTTTGTTACAGTATGGTTAGATTTTGGCTCAAAAGATTGATCTTACAGAGTGGCTCTCGTTTACCTCCTGTGTTGGTGTTGTTATTTGCTGTTGTTAGTTTGTTCTCTTTTACCTTTCGTTGATTGTACAGCACATTGGCCAACCTTGCATTGTTTTAATCGTGATCTATAAATAATTAAAAAAAAAAGATAAAAGATAAAAAGCCACAATAACCTATTTTTATGATTTTTTATTCCATGGCAGAAATAGGCTTCCATTTTTAACTGACTGGGAACAATGAAAAAAAGTTTAATTCCTTATGAAAACAAATAAAAAATATTTACGAGTTATTGCAGAATTGCAGCCATTAATAGCAGAGCATTAAAGTGTTCAGTCATCATTTTGGCCACTGAAGGCAGGCAGATGGACTCTGAATGACTGTAGGTGATGATGCACTGAGATGAATCTCACCCTCAGCAATACTGGAAATGAACAATTGGCCAAGACGCTTTCATATTTTCCCTTCTGTGACAGTATATCAGTATGCCACTTATAATCTGCAGCAAAAGGTGTCAACAGATCATTTCAGAAGTGTTTTTATAGTGCCTCTCAAAAGCTCCAGTAAGAACAAAAGCTTTGTGGCACAGAGGGGTATTGTTATGTAACGAACAATGATGAATTAAACAATTAATCAAAAGTGAATGAAATAGTGACGGCCTCAGTGTGCATTAGAATGAGATCAGTTCTGGCAGAGGCACTTACTCAGATGTGTTCAGTTGTGTGATGGGTGGAGAGAAGAATGCAGTTTCCCACATGTACAGAACTTCACACATACAGAAAGACTGTCTCTATTCCTCGCTGACTCGCGCTGTGTTAACCAGCAGCTGGACTTTAATAAGACCCATTAGCCAGATGGATGCAGGTAGATTCATTAATAGAGGCTGAAACGTGCCTTCATGTGCTCTTAATGCAATTATAACTGACAAGAGCACTTAATCACAGATGTAAGAATGACAGAGGCTTATGCAATGACTGTAAACATTTAAAGGAACAGTACGCCCAAAAATGGAACACACTGAAAACCCCTGGTCATTAGTTTCATTATAGGGGAAAAGACAGGAATAACATGATTAACCTTTTACCTTATTCTGGAAAAGAAGTACACCTCAGAACAAAAATGAATAAATAAATAAAAAAGTAAGAAATATTTTTTTCATTACCATCTGTTTTCAAATCCACATCATTTGAATATCACAACTTTGATGTCTGTCAAAAACATAACATGCACAATACACGGTAGAATTTATGAGAAGCAGAGGTCCAGGGAGTACAAGCATTTCCTAGAAAACCCACTGGATGTTTTGACTACGTCATCGCTTTCAGAGGAGAAAATGGCAGCCTGAGCGGCTTCGACATGCTGTCTGTCAGAGATGATAACGTACCTAATACATAACGCACATGAGTATAAATTTGTTCTTCACTCACTGAAATTGATAGGTGATTTTTATCAAATGTAGTTTGATCTCTATTTCTCAGTTGTTTAAAAGATTAAGGCAAGATTAAATTTTGTTTAATTTTCCAGTATAAGATGATTTATACATGATTTGTTACATTTAATTATCCCTTTGCATATTTTGAGCCATATATTAAGTATATATGACTGTTTATTAAGTAATACATATAGAAATTGTTGTAAAAGGCGATGCTGAAAACTAATTTTTTTAAGTTATCTGCTCTGAATGTCATCACATCAGGAAATATTCGCTTTAAGTTTGAGTTACAGACTCTTCTCATTTCATTATTTTGCACATAAATGGGAAAAGCTTTCATATTCATTTGCCAAAATAGATAAACCTTTATATAAATACATCTGGAAGGCCTTCGGGCAGAGAGAATGCATATGCAAGCATTCGGAGGAGAGTTTGGCAGCAGGCCCTGATGCTTCCAACTGACCTCATTCATCAGCACATCCTAAAGACTGATCAGCGCAGGCAGGCAGCTGAATGCATTAGTGATGTCATAGTGGTATTACGCATCATTGCTGCAGGGAACCAATGAGGGACAGAAGTGAGAGGAATGAGATCATGATCAGGGATAATATATGATCAGCTCTCTCTCCTTCTTCCATGCCGTGCTCTTTGACACTGAATGTGGAGCGTGATGCATATCAAGCAGCTGTGGAATCATTCCTCCATGTATGGCTCCACCTGATGTGCCTAATGATGCAGGACTGCTAAATTGGCCTTAATGCAAAAAGTATGGGGATTATTATTATTCATGGCATATTTATTCAATATGGGAGTAAAAACTGTGATTTGCTTTGCTTAGCAAAATTCATTTTCTTCAATATTTGATCAAATTATGCATACTGTGCATAGTATGCATTTATTTTCTTAATGCATGAAATACTTAGATGACCTAATTGCTAAACTGTGCAGTATATGACAGAGCAAACAATATCCCACAATGCACTGATACTGTATCACATTTTTAGGGTGACAAACTAAACAGTAATATCTATGCTTTTAACATCTTTTAACGTATTTCCTTTATATCAATGATTTACATTATTAGTAATATTATATACTGTATAATACTAAATTGTAAAATTGTAAAATAAACTATTGTAAAAATAAATATATTTAAATATGTATATATATCAAAAGTTTGAGGTCAGTAAAAAAAAATTTGAAAGAAAAAGTAACTTCTATTTATCAAAGAATCATGAACTAAAATGTATTATACAGTTTTTGATCAGCAAGCAGCAGATTAAAATGATTGAATTAATATTCAAATTAAATGAAGGATCATGTGACACTGCTGAAATTCAGCTTTGCCATCATAGGAATAAATTACATTTTAAAATAGTGTTATTCAAATAGAAAACAGTTATTTTAAATTGTAATATTCCAAAATATTACTGTTTTTGCTATATTTTGACACCTTGGAATTATAAGGTTTTATTGCATTCTGAGTGGTCAAAGTTTTTGCATTTCATATACTTTGTAGATAGAAACTTTTTATCTAAATAAAAAGTCCTAAAATGTACACAACTTTGAAAAGAAAATAAAATCACATAATGTAAATAAATTGTAAATAATATGTGAATAACTCAATTTTGACAAAAATGTCAGATAGAACCTTATCATTTCAAGGTGACGATTTCTAATCAAATAAATGCAGCCTTGGTGAGTATTAACAGAGAAAAAATTTTTACTGACTTGCATATATTTGCAATGCATTTTACAATTAAAAAATGACACTACTCACTGAATTAAATGTTTTTTCTTTTTTTACAAATTATTGTATCTAACATGCAATATATACTGCACAGTAATAAGCAGCAATCTAGTCATTTAAAACAGCCTCTGTTTTTTTAAAGCGCACCCACAGAGACAGATGAAACAAAAGAGAGCAGATGCTCTCTTTTCATCTTTGGGGCCCCATATACAGCCCTTGGCACCTGGGGGTGTCAGGATGGAGGGGGGAAAGCAGTAGGAGGGGTGTATGTATTGTGAAATAGGGGTGATGGGGGTAGGACATATTTTGATGATAATGTGGCACACTTCTTGTATGAAGCGATCCCAGTCTTAGATCTGCACAAAAGGGCCCCGAACCCCAGTGGTCCATGTCTATCAGACCATTTGTAGGCAGAGGGTGGGTCACAAGCTGGCTGGTCCAGGGCCCAAAGGCACGGAGCCCCACCGCTCTGGCGTATGGGCCTCCATGTGTCTCTCTGCATGCGGTTTGCGTCACTGCTTTTGATACTGGCTCCCCCATGTATAATTTGTGCAGCCATTTTTCAGCATCTAGATTTTGGTAATTCTAGTGCACAAAACAATCATGTTTAAAATCAGCTGACATATAAACAGGTTTTACTAAAGCAAATATATAGCACATCTGATTGTGGGTTATATAGACCTGTAACAAACACTTGTATGCATCTGACAGCATTTGAAATCCATGCTGGATATACTTGCAATGATGTCATCAGTGGGTATGCACATTTTGTATGTCTCCCTTATCTAACACACCTGATTCAACTCATCAGCTCGTTAGTAGAGACTGCAAGACATGAATTGGGTGTGTCTGATAATGGAGACATACCAAATCTGCAGGGCTAGGGGTCCTCCAGGACAGGTTTGAGAACCCCTGTGTTAACACATCAGAGACTAGTCAATGGATTTAACTAGCATATGCCAACAAAGGCTAAACTAGGACTAAAACTTTAACAGCACACAATGCAAACAGATATTTGCATAAAGGTTATTGAGTTTCGACTATTGGGAACGTGTCTTTGCTTAGAAATCATTAGTATGGCTCTAAGATCATATTAGATAGCAGCTGGCACAAGTGTGATTAATCCTCTCCCTGATGATTTCCCAGCATCCCACTGGAGCTGTCTTGTGCGAACCGCTCTCTATATCGCCCTCTTGTGATGGGAGGAGAAACCCTGTAGAACAGAGTCCAGCCTTTATTATTTATCATAACAGGATTCTGTCTTTTACTTGAAGTAACCACAGCCTCATTCCTCTCTATATGATCTTGTGTAAGTCTATAGTAGAAAATAAAGCAGCATATTTGTTGTGTTCCTTAGTCTCATTGTGTAGAGCAATATCGCCACCCGGTGGTGTGAGATGGAAAGTTTTAGGAATTTTAAGCATAAAAATAATGCATCTCTGTTATTTCTGATGAAAGATATCTGGTATCCTTTGGGGAAAAAGAAGATAAAATAAAAAGTAGTTGCTTAGTTTTATTAAATGTGTACTATAATGTAAATTGTACTCGCTGATAATATAATATTAATGAAATTAAATTAGAAACATAAGTGCACTTAAAGAGAGTACACTTCATGACTGTTTCTTAACACTCTTATGTATGCTTTTAAAAACTTTGTAATAATGTTAAATTAAAATCTTTTCTTCATGCTTTAAAGGAACACGCCCCTATTTTTGAAAATAGGCTCATTTTCCAACTCCCCTAGAATTAAACAGTTGAGTTTTACCGTTTTCGAATCCATTCAGCCGATCTCCTGGTCTGGCGGTAGCACTTTTAGCTGCAGCTTAGCATAGATCATTGAATCTGATTAGACCATTAGCATCTCGCTCAAAAATGACCAAAGAGTTTCGATATTTTTCCTATTTAAAACTTGGCTCTTCTGTAGTTACATCGTGTACTAAGACCGACGGAAAATTAAAAGTTGCGATTTTCTAGGCCGATATGGCTAGGAACTATACTCTCATTCCGGCGTAATAATCAAGGAACTTTGCTGCCGTACCATGGGTGCAGCAGGATGCAATGATATTACGCAGCACCTAAAAAGTCCCCAGCTAGATAACTTCCAACGTGACTGGCACTAAGTTTGTGTAGTTGCAGAGTTGCAGCCGGCAAATTGGTTAGTGGCTGGATTTACCTGTGTGCGATTAGCCATGGTTATGTGAAGGTTTATGTGAAGGGTTGTGATAGTAAGTCGAAGGTGTACTCTACCATCGTGTTTCATAGAACTCCAACGATAAACAAGGAACAAAAGAATCAATGGCTGGCTGCTCTGAACATGCTAACGGTCTAATCAGATTCAATGATCTATGCTAAGGTGCAGCTAAAAGTGCTACTGCCAGACCCGGAGATCGACTGAATGGATTTGAAAACAGTCAAACTCAACTGTTTAACTCTACGGGAGTTGGAAAATGAGCCTATTTTCAAAAATAGTGGCGTGTTCCTTTAAAGAAGTACAATTTTGATGTGTTGATTAATATATTAATTCATACTAAAGCATGTCAAGTACTTGATTACACATTTACATTTATCCATTTAGCATCCACTTTTCAAAGCAACTTACTCTACATAAGAACAACAAAAGCAATTTGTCAAAGAGCAATATTTACCATGTACAAAGCCAGGTTTATTAGACAAGATTAGGAGGCAAGATAGAGAAGAAGAGAAGAAGGCTGATTGAAGACATGCTGCCATGTTCTGGATCATTTGCAGAGGCTTAGTCATGCTGGCTGAAGGGCCTGCCAGTAGAGCACTGCAGTAGTCCAGTCTTAAAATGACAAAGGCTTGGACAAGGAGCTATGCCACACATTCAGGAAGAACCTGAATTTCCTAATTCTTTACAGTGCAAACCTTCATGGTCTGTTGTTGAAATGTGGGTGGAAAAGCTCAGTTGGCCGTCAAAAAGTACCTCCAGGTTGCTGTCCTGGTTGGTGTTAGTGTTGTCGACCCCAGGTGCCCAGAAATGTTGTGGTCAACTGACGGATTTGCAGGCCTTACAAGGAGCTCTGTCTTCACAAGGTTGAGCTGTAGATGGTGCTCCTTCATCCAAGCAGAGATGTCCGAGCGGCAGACAGAGATACAAGTTGAGACAGTGGAATCATCAGGTTGAAATGATAGATAGAGCCATGTATCATTTGCATAGCAGTGGAAAAAGACATGTGCCTTTATGATCATTCACAGTAAAGTTGTGTAAATGGAGAAAAGAAGAGGTGCAAACACTGAACCATGAGGCACCACAGTAATTAGCTGATGTGAATCAGTCACCCATCCTCTCCATGAAACCTTCAAAGATCTGCCTGTGAGCTAAGACTGAAGCCACTGAAGTACTGTACCTGTGATGCCCAAGTCAGAAAGGTTGAACATGAAGATGTGGTGGTCAACAGTGTCAAAGGCAGCAGAAAGGTGTAGTGTAATAAGGGCAAATTGGATTTTAAAGCTAAGGCTTTTAGACCTGCCCCTCCCTGTTTGCTCCACTTCCTTCACCTTTACCTCCCCTTACTCCCCTTACTCGTTCTCTTAGATCATCTGAACTTGGCTTTTTGTATGTTTATTGTATTAATTCTGTGTTTTGTACCTGTGAAATTAACCTGAAATGTACTTTTTGTAAAGCGACCTTGAGCTGTGGAAAGGTGCTACATAAAGCAACAACTTCTCACCAGCTGAACAGATTCAGCAATGGTCAGCTGAGCAGGATCTCCATGGAGTGTCTGCTTTTGAAGCTAAACTGGTCATTGTAAAGTACATCGTTCTGTGAAAGAAGGCAGAGAGCTGATTGAACACAACTCTTTCAAGAGATTTAGACAAAAAACTGGAAGTGAGTATTGGCTTTTTGAGAAATGGGGGTTACCCTAGCCTACTTAAATGTGGTAGGGTAGGAAATCTGCCAGTAGTAATGGGTGTTTATGTTGTGAGTCAAAATGGGTAGCAATGCTGGTGAGATCTCCTGAAAATGGTGGGAGGGGATTGGTTCTAAGGGACAAGTTGCAGGCCAACTAGCAAATTGAAATGTACAGACCTCATTCTTTGTGGGAAGAGAGGAATATGTGTGAATGGAGGTTGGCTAGAGGTAAGTAGTGCAGAGAACTGGTTGCTGATGGTTGTCACCTTATTGGTGAAATAGCTGGCAAAGTCATCAGCAGTCAGAGAAGAGGTGGGAGGGGCTGGTTGGGTACAGAGTAAGGAGAATGTTGTGAATAATTTGAGGTGTTGCTGATTTTGTTTTGGTAATAGACCATAGCAACAGAAACACTGTAGAAGAGAATGATACTTCACCAGAAGGCCAGCTGAGTCCATTTTCTCAGCAGCTCCGAGCCTGGTTCTGTGGTTACAAAAACATCTTTTAGCCAGGGCCTGGAGGTGTTGCATATGCTAGCCTGGATGTGAGAGGACAGATGTTCCTGAGGCAGGATGTTAAGGTGGAGCATGGAGTGTCTGTGGTTTTATTGACATTGAGAGAAGAGAACTGGTCGGTGAGGGAGAGGAATGCAGAGACCAGAGAGGAAAAGCATAGGGAGAGAGAGAAGGTTATGGCAGTTACGGCAAAAGCAGACAGAAGAGGAGGCCGTGGTGAGCCTCAAGGCAGAGTGACAAGAGAACTGGAGAAGTAGGAGAGATGTGGTCAAGTAATATGATGGTTGTCACGTTACGTGTTAGGATGAGGTCTGGCTCATTTTGGTCTGGGATGAGGTCTGGCTCCACCTGCTTTTTGTGCTACAGGGGTGCACTGTCTTGTGAGGTTGAACGAGGCCAGCTAGGACAGGGGTGTCCAATCCTGGTCCTGAAGGGCCAACGTCCTGCAGAGTTTAGCTCTAACTTGTCCCAACATATACTTACCTCGAAAGATTATAGTAATCCTGAAGACCTTAATTACTTTGTTTAGGATGTGTTTAATTGGGATTGGAGCTAAACTCTGCAGGACAGTGGCCCTCCAGGAGTAGGAGTGGACACCCCTGAGCTAGGAAGTCAGTCACTTGAGGTTAGTTTAGGTGGATGTTGAAGTCACCAAGGACTACCAGTGATGTGCCGTCTTCTAGAAAAGAGGACGTTGTCTAGTTGACCTGCCGGACAGAAGACGATGACAAGATAAAACCAGTCCAATGTGAAGACATTGTATGTTTGTTTTGGTTTATTAAAATATAGAATAAAATATCTGCTTAAACACTTGCAAATTTTAGATAATGTGTTGAAACTCTTTGCAGATTTCAGTTCAGTGTCAGGATGACCAATTCGGGTTGGATGCTGAAGTGGTTTATGATGATACATCCTTTCCCTTACGGAGGTGCACTCCATTTGTGACTGGGTCATATCACGGGTAAACCTTCTGAAATGTATCTGACACATGTTGTATTATACAGACATTTAGTTTTCAGCCTTTTGAATTTATTTTTTATTTTTTTGTATTATATAATCAAGCAAAATTTGTTATTTACCACAAAATGTGGTCCTGTGAGGCACGACATTTCGTTCCACTGTATGTCCCCACATGCAGCAGAATGACAATAAAGCTCAACTTGAACTTGAACTTGAACTTGAAAATCATTTGTAGGTGAAGAGTTCCTGGGCAGAATCAGGATACTGGTAGGTACATTTAATGTTCTGCTTAAAAAGGGTTCGTTCACCCAAAAATGAAAATTCTGTCATTATTTACTCAACAGTGTTGTTCTAATGTTGTGTCTTTTAGAGGCATACTGTAGGGAAAACCAGAAAAGTAATTTATTATTTACTAGTTTTAGGCACACTATTAGGTTACTGTGAGCTCGTTCCTGAGATTGTGTGTTGCCACACAAACAGCCATTCCTAAAATATTACAATGATGAACTTCCTTTATTGCCGAATGGTGTGTTGGTGGATTTTGATAGTGTTTGAAAGCGTGTTTAGCATTAGCCTGTGTGGCTAGGTCTTGTGGGTAAGGCGAATGTTTGAGTTTTGGTTTTAAAAACCTGATGTTATCATCATATTGTGGAGGACAGTGATGAAAAATTATCAATGTTACTATTTGGTTAATTTCATTGTAGGTTTCTGGTCAAGTCATTTGCCTTATCAAATATGTTTTAGATGGGATGGAGGACAGAAGGCACATCCAACAGATCAGAGCACAGTGCAATCAGATAAATATTGAATCAGTAGGAGCTTCTGGATTGTTTAGCATGCATTTTGGATTGCTAAGGTCATGCTTAGGAAATGTTTAGTAATTGGAATAATTATGGAGTCTAAAAAAATGTTGCTATATCCACTGATTTGCCTTTTTTAAACTTGTTTTTCTTTCCTTTTCAGGTCCCAGTCCAATGTGAAGACATTGTATGTTTGTTTTGGTTTATTAAAATATAGAATAAAATATCTGCTTAAACACTTGCAAATTTTAGATAATGTGTTGAAACTCTTTGCAGATTTCAGTTCAGTGTCAGGATGACCAATTCGGGTTGGATGCTGAAGTGGTTTATGATGATACATCCTTTCCCTTACGGAGGTGCACTCCATTTGTGACTGGGTCATATCATGGGTAAACCTTCTGAAATGTATCTGACACATGTTGTATTATACAGACATTTAGTTTTCAGCCTTTTGAATTTATTTTTTATTTTTTTGTATTATATAATCAAGCAAAATTTGTTATTTACCACAAAATGTGGTCCTGTGAGGCACGACATTTCGTTCCACTGTATGTCCCCACATGCAGCAGAATGACAATAAAGCTCAACTTGAACTTGAAAATCATTTGTAGGGGAAGAGTTCCTGGGCAGAATCAGGATACTGGTAGGTACATTTAATATTCTGCTTAAAAAGGGTTCGTTCACCCAAAAATGAAAATTCTGTCATTATTTACTCAACAGTGTTGTTCTAATGTTCTGTCTTTTAGAGGTATACTGTAGGGAAAACCAGAAAAGTAATTTATTATTTACTAGTTTTAGGCACACTATTAGGTTACTCTGAGCTCGTTCCTGAGATTGTGTGTTGCCACACAAACAGCCATTCACTAACCAAACCTTAAAAATATCCAAAAAGGTTATAAAGTGCTATAAAACAAATCCATATGAATCGGTGGTTTATTCTAAATCTAGTGAAGATATATAATTGCTTCATATGATGGACAGATTTCATTTAGGCTTTTATTCACATATAACACACATACATAGAGTGCATTGCATATGGTAAACATGAAAGCTCATGCGCACATCACATGCTAAAACAAGCCTCATTGGTTTTCGTGCATCACACAGACAAACTTCTCTTCACAAGACATGAAAGTGAGTAAATGATGACAGAATGACATTTTTTGGTGAACTATCCCTTAAAGAACTGATGCTATACCATACAAAGTGCCAGCAAAACAACGAGTCTGCAAAATACAAACATGAAATCGAGTAGCGGTGATGAGTAATGATAATTCATGAATAGTGAATGAAGAACACTCAGTTGGGGAAGAAAGCTTTCTGTGTTCATTCTGTCTCATCATGTCTGTATTACATCCTCTCTCCTCTCAGCTCTGGAGTCAAGCTTTTTTTAACCTCTCAACCAACTCTCACAATGACCTCTAATGGTCAGGAGTGAAAACAAATAAGTATACTACATAGATAAAGCAATACAGGTTTCTGCAAACACATTTGCAGTCCTACAATATGTTTTGCTTAAAATCACATGCACTGGCTTCTAAATGGTTTTTCCAAACATCAACAGTCATACTATTTTTGGTGTGAGGTGGATTTGAGGAGTTCAGCTGTGGTTCATAATGATGTAGACCTCTGCAGTGAGTACTAAGCTAAAGATATGCAGTATTTTTGGTGTGCCACAAAAATTAGAATTCAAATGTATTTATTCAAAGTAAATTCAAAATGCATTAATATTAATCAAATTCAGTGTATTCAAAATGCGCATGGATTTCAAATAGTTTTCAGAATTTTTTTTTTTTTGCTTGGGTGGCATTTGAAATCAAAGTCAAACTAACTAAAAGAACTAAGAGAGCAAAACTCACTCCAAGCTACACTAATTAAAACATTATTTGATGATTATAGATCTGTATTTTCAGAAATTATATATCTTTAATAGAGAAGAAATATCTGTAGTAAACATGCAAAAATCTGCACAGATTGTGTTACAGATCATAACAAGTCAGCTGAAAAGCCTTACTTGCATTAGTCATAACCAAAACCATAAATACAAATGCAAAAAACAAGCAAGATAAACTGGTTTTGAGGAACAAAAACAGAAACTGTAAGAGTCCCAGCCCTTTTATTTGCATCAGCCTCAGCGGAAACCATCTGCTGTTTGCAGAAATGATTGTCATCAATGACTGAAAGAGTACTGGGAACATTTCAAGCAGCACTGTTCATTTTACACTGGTTGGATATAAAGAGTTAAAGATTACAGCTGGCTGATAGAGAAAAAAATTTTTCCTGTATGTTGGAGAGGAACAACAAATTCCACACCATAAAGGGAGGATCAGGGGAGACCAGCATGAAGCAAACATCTATCGTGAATGGATATACATTAAGTAAACTTTCTAAAATCGAGTGAACTTTTTACAAGTTTACAGGAGAAAAACAAATTCTGTTATGTATAAACTAAACTCTTAAACAGGAATGGAAGACTGTCCAGATCCAGAACTTCCAGATATAGGGCGTGACACAGAAGGTAGGACAAAACTCTATGGCAAATACTTCTTATTAGTTTTGTTGCATTAGAATCTGAGAAGACAACATAGATTTCCTTCGTGTTCTAAAACAATGTATATAATGACATCTGTAGATGGTAAGAAACAAGTTAAATTTGGATGACTCAATACATATGATGTCACGTTACACGTGACCTAAAGCAAATACTTCCGCATAGACAGTGGAAAAAGAATGGCCTTTGTAATTGACCAAAACGAAAAGGTAAAACTTTAATACATCCATGTCGTCCAAAATGTTTTTAGGCCTGTTGCAAATCTTTTCTTAAAGGCATGTAAGGAAATGAACTGTCTTTTACCGGTAGATGATTTCAGTGTCTCACATGGCGCACGCATTGACCCTGTTTGTCAACATTTTCTGTTCAATACACAGCTGAGGCGATAGTTATTAGTCCTTGTGTAATGATTAAAGTGATTGTGTTATGTGCTTGTCTTCTCTACCGCTGCTTCTGAGGCCTGATTCATGGAGCCATTTTGTTTGTTATAGTCAAGACGATGGGGTTAGACATTGGTTAATATCAAATAGTGGTTTGAGTCAGTAGTGACAGTTGTATCAGTCATCTCTTTGTCATTCTGGTTTTACAAAACTACTTTTATGACTGGAGATCCACTCTAACCACCATCAATTTTTCATGGGATGGGTTAAATGCAGAGCACAAATTCCAAGTATGGGACACCATGATTGGTTACATGTCATGTCACTTTCTGTACATAAAGCTAGTGCAAAATTATTGTTAATAATCATCAAATCATCAAAGACCATTCCATTTGGTTAATTTCTTTTTCTCTCTCTCTCTTTTTTTTTTACTTCTGTAGTAATGTATCCCAATGTACATACTTCAAAACATAGCATTAGCATTATAATATTTTTAGATGGCAAAAACAAGCATGTGCCTTTTTAAGAAAATGACAATTCAATTTTAATTTTCAACGTTTATTTTTATTATCCATTCATGTTTGTTTGTTTATTTGTTTGTTTGTTTATTTATTTATGATATGATATGTTGGATGATGTCACTAGCATTGCATGCACAAAAACTGTCTGTAATAATAGGGCCTCAAATATTAAGAGGTTTTGGCTATACTGTATGTCATAATTCATAGAGCATTTCATTTTTAAATATCTGCCTTTTTAATTGTCTTTAAATTGTCTTTAATTGTCTTAGTCTTTGTTTTATTTATACATTATTATTTGTTGCCATTATATTCTTAAGGTGTGTTACATTTACCATTGTTCAGCGATTTGAAAATCCAAATCCAGTCATTTCAGTAGGAATCCACGCAATAGTGAATTTTGTGACTTCTAAAGTCCAAAAGAACACATGTAGCATTAATTTAATGACATATTTCTGCGTTTTTATTAGCTATTTCTTGTCAAAAGTAAAATCCTTTAAATGTTTTACACAGTTATTACATAAGTATTGAAAAACAAAAACAAATTCCATAGATTGTAAATTTAAAGGCTTTGTGTATTTGTGTTTTTTAAAGGTTTCAGTTGGGTGTCAGGATAATCCATATGGATTTAATGGTGCGGTGGTGTATGGAGATGAAACCTATGGCATGACCTCAAGATGTATCCCAGATATGACTGGCTACAATCAATACCTAACTAGGTAGGTCTATAAAATTAATTGAAAGAAATGAATCTGATGCAGGCTACTACTTTTATGACTGGAGATCCACTCTAACCACCATCAATTTTTCATGGGATGGGTTAAATGCAGAGCACAAATTCCAAGTATGGGACACCATGATTGGTTACATGTCATGTCACTTTCTGTACATAAAGCTAGTGCAAAATTATTGTTAATAATCATCAAATCATCAAAGACCATTCCATTTGGTTAATTTCTTTTTCTCTCTCTCTCTTTTTTTTTTACTTCTGTAGTAATGTATCCCAATGTACATACTTCAAAACATAGCATTAGCATTATAATATTTTTAGATGGCAAAAACAAGCATGTGCCTTTTTAAGAAAATGACAATTCAATTTTAATTTTCAACGTTTATTTTTATTATCCATTCATGTTTGTTTGTTTATTTGTTTGTTTGTTTATTTATTTATGATATGATATGTTGGATGATGTCACTAGCATTGCATGCACAAAAACTGTCTGTAATAATAGGGCCTCAAATATTAAGAGGTTTTGGCTATACTGTATGTCATAATTCATAGAGCATTTCATTTTTAAATATCTGCCTTTTTAATTGTCTTTAAATTGTCTTTAATTGTCTTAGTCTTTGTTTTATTTATACATTATTATTTGTTGCCATTATATTCTTAAGGTGTGTTACATTTACCATTGTTCAGCGATTTGAAAATCCAAATCCAGTCATTTCAGTAGGAATCCACGCAATAGTGAATTTTGTGACTTCTAAAGTCCAAAAGAACACATGTAGCATTAATTTAATGACATATTTCTGCGTTTTTATTAGCTATTTCTTGTCAAAAGTAAAATCCTTTAAATGTTTTACACAGTTATTACATAAGTATTGAAAAACAAAAACAAATTCCATAGATTGTAAATTTAAAGGCTTTGTGTATTTGTGTTTTTTAAAGGTTTCAGTTGGGTGTCAGGATAATCCATATGGATTTAATGGTGCGGTGGTGTATGGAGATGAAACCTATGGCATGACCTCAAGATGTATCCCAGATATGACTGGCTACAATCAATACCTAACTAGGTAGGTCTATAAAATTAATTGAAAGAAATGAATCTTATGCAGGCTACTCTACTAACCACCATAGTACCATCATGCATTGCAAACAGTTCTCATTTGTTTAAGGAATATTTCACCTAAAAATGAAATTTTTTGGATGAACTATTCCTTTAAAGGCTTTAGGGTGGGATACGCAATAAGTTAGAAAGCTACGTGTGCAGTATATGCCAATTGCTAATTATTTGTTTTCTGAACATTTGTTTTCCATAGAATGGACTTTTTTTGAGTGAACTTAATTAATTAATTTATTTATTTTCTAGTTGCAACAGACGTGGAAATGGCTTTAGTGCTGGAGTCATTAATGCAGACAATCTTAATGATGGTAAGATTTTCATTTATTTATATGTTCATTTTCTAATGACTTGAGAAACATCATCTAATGAGCTCGTAGAAGTGTAATTTCAAGTGTATGTCTGTTGAATATTTATTTGTAATGAACACTTTGAAAACCACATTATCTGTTCCAATTCAGCTCGAGCATTGCATCAAATGCTGCCAGTGAATGTTTCACTGACCGTATCTGCTATATCGGCCCCAATGAACACTCGCAACCAACTAGGAGGTCGTCACATGGACCCATATTTCACTTATGGTGAGACATTGGATCTATTTGTATTTCTGCAAAGTGATATAAGATGTAGGGCTACCAAATGCAAACCTACTGCAGTATGGCACATTATCCAATGATGAAACAAATGCACTGATTGGTTCTCCTGGTTGCTGCAGGATATGCATTAGCACCCGTTTATGGATGTGGCAGGAACAGGTATCCGCTTTGGGATAGAGATGAACAACATGAGGAGGAAGAGGGGAATTTGCGTCTTAAGGAGAAAAAGAAGAAAGCAGGAAGAAGAAGGAGGAAAAGATCCCGCCATGCTGGTCATTAGAAGGGCAAAAGATCTGACCAGCATATAAATAAATAAACCATTGTAATTACAATGTATTCATAAGAATTTCTCTGTGCTTTGTTCTGTCTGGTTTCCATATTCTTAAGGTGCAGTATCATTTACTGTTTGGTGAATTGGTGCAGGCAAAATCCAGTCATTTCAATAGGAATCCATGCGAAAGGTTTCCCCTTGCAGATTTGGCACTGGGTTCACGTTGGCCAACCAAACTGACTTGTGTATGACTTCTTTATATTTTATTGAACTTCTGATTTCTTTATTGTATGTTCGCTAGCAACATAATCTGTTTTTTCATGATACTGAACTAATCCTCACCTGTTATCCATTAAAACAACGTACTTATGATTTATTCTGGTGGTATAGGCTAGTGATGATACCGAAAGATCTGGGCTGGTATAACGCTAAATGTTGTAGGATATGGGCACAATATTTGTTGTACACCATGCACAACATAGTATAAGCTTGAATAGTAATATGCACTTTAAAGGGCTGTACGTACGGGACTGTATGTTTTTCAAATAAAAACTAATTACACTGACGAGGAGGTCTTGGCCAGTGTTGCCAACTAATTTTCAGGGGAAGTTGCTAAAGGCAGATCCGTTTGTTGCTAAAAGTTGCTAAATGTCATTGTGATGTCATTGCGTGATGACGTCATTGCATAACCATGACACAAAACAGCGTTTTTACGTAGAATACACAACGAGATTACTCAAATCTCAGCGAAAAATATATTTTTTAAGTGTTATTTGTTCATAAAAATATTATAAACATAAAATATTTTAATTTGTAAAAGTAACATAAGTAGCACACCTTTATGATCGGATTTTTTTTTTACAACATTGAATTATTGAACAGTTACACATTTTATGTATTTTAATATTAACTAGTAAAACTGCACATTCTGAACAATTATAGTTTTAAGCAGTGTACTGGTAGTTAGTTAGTGTGCTACACAAAAGTCTGTAAAAATAGGACACAATGTACTGTTTATATGAAGGAACAATACGTATTTATTTTTCCACATATTTTTTTCTTACAGTGTACCTAAATGAACAACAATTATATATACAAGCTAATAACACGCTGTATCATAAATGTGCATTTATTATTGACCAATTGGAACTAGCAACTTAATGCATATTTGATGTTTGTACTGTTAGGCATCTTTCTCCAGCTCTCTCCAGGTTGATGTGCTGCTTGGCTGGCTAGCTGTTCAATGGTTTCCTCTTTTTGTGTAATTTAGATGAAAAGATGTGCCTTTTTTATCATTTGAGTCACTTTGCAAAAGTTGCCAAAAACTTTTTTAAAATAGCTACATTTGTTGCTAGGTGCTTTTTTTTTTTTTTTAAAGTTGCTAGGGTAGTTTGAAAAGTTGCTAAATCTAGCAACAAAATTGCTAAGTTGGCAACACTGGTCTTGGCTCAACTGAAACGAACTGTCCAGGTTTACCATTCAGGTGCCGCTAGGGGCGCTGTTACAAAATGTCACTTCCCCTCCTCATGGGATGTTCATTGAACTGCACGGATCGACACAGACCCACTGCAGTGTTTACATTCTCATTTATGTGCTAAGTTCACATAAACTCACTGTTTTCATTTGCTCCTTTTAACGATGAGGCTTAATCCGTGTAATCGTTGAGTTTAATTCATCAAAAAGCTGTAAAGATCTCAACTGCGTTTAAAACGGTTAAGAAGGAAGGTTTTACATTTTTCCTGATCAGACATCCTCATCTGCAGCATGGATCGCCTGGCGTCTTTTGGAAGTAAGTACACCGTTTAGTCACATCACAGATTTGCTATTCAAGGGAAGGTAACTACCTAAATGAGAAAAAGAAACGATTCGTTACAGAATTTTACCATAGTAACATAAGCCTTGTTCAGACTGTCAGCCCAAATCCGATTTTTTTGCAAATCCGATTGAAATCCGATCATATTTAGATAGTCTGAACGGCAACGAACTACATAAAATCCGATTTGTGCAAATCTGTTTCGAGCTACATTCGTATGTGGTTTGGAATCCTATTCAAATCGCATTCCTGGAAATCCGTTTCAGTCTGACCGCTCAGATCGGATTTAGTGTAGCTTTTTCACGTTCTCACGCCACGTAAAACGTAAACACGTCAGACATTTTTGTAGAAAACATAATAAATGTCTTTGCAGAAACAAGCGTGTTGTTGCGAACTGTCAAAGTCAAGCGGAAAAAGACAATATACTGCTAGTATACTCACCTCTTTGAGTGTTGAAACCAGCGGAGATGGCAGCACGGTATAAAGTCGCACATTCCAACTCCCTGCCTTTCTGAAGCTGCCTCATAAAACGAAATCCATAATAATAATACTAATTCAGCGCGACGGCAACATGTCATGTCGTAAGACAATATCTGTATTGCAAACTGTATTGCTGTTATTGTTGTTTTTAGCGTAGGCATAACAACGCAACGTCATTGCCATAGTAACCAACGCACATTCAGTAAAACGAAAGAGCGCTTATGGACACACAAATCGGATTTGAACAGTTGCGATACACTGTGTGGACAGTCAGATAGTGACTAACAAAAAAAATACTCTGATACTACTACCATTTAACTGTTAACTGTTAGGTCCTGTTATTTTTTTTTTTCTGAGCAAAACATTATGACTACTATACATTTTTATCATGATTTACAGAAGACACATTAAAATGTCATTCAGTGTAACAATAGTTCATATTACAAAAATCTTGTCATGCATATGTTAGAACAAGAATCATTAGATGATATTAAAAGACTGTTTAAGGATCACAATGCAGCCCACAAAAACTAATTCACTGTCATTATAAATCTTTAGCTACCTTTGCTACTGTCCTTCAGACCACACTGGGTTTTACCCATTTGTCAGCAACCCATTTGTATACCCGTTTTTATAGAAAATATTGATTAAAAAAAGTGGCAGTAAAGACTTATATTGTTACAAAAGGTTTCTATTTTGAATAAATGCTGTTCTTTTTAACTTGTTATTCATCAAAGAATCCTAAAAAAGTATCACATGTTCTAAAAAATAATAATAATAATAATGATATTAAGCAGCAAAACCTGTTTCTAACATTGATAATAAATCAGCATATTAGAATGATTTCTGAAAGGATCATGTGGCACTGAAGACTGGAGTAATGATGCTGCAAATTCAGCTTTGATCACAGCAATAAATTATATTTTAAAGTATATTAAAATAAGACACTGTTATTTTAAATTGTAATAATATTTCACAATATTACTGTTTTTTTCTGTATTTTTTATCAAATAAATGCAGACTTGATGAGCATAAGAGACTTGTAGTGTAAATCTTACTGATCCCAAATTTTTGAAAGGCATATATGTTACAAATATTGTAAAAAAAAATACAATTATTTTTAGCAACATATTTTTTAATTGTCAGCTCAATAATATAATTATATTTCTCATTAATTATGTTTTCATTAATGTTATCCTTCAATAATAACTTTACAGCTGTAATGTAACTCTATTTTATTAACACTGCACATAACTTGACCTTGGTGACATATTGTAATCAGCCAAATTCAATAAAATGCTTCTGTCATAACTGTGATGTGAAGCTGGAAACTAGTTGGCATGTTTTTGGTACAGGATATAGGTCTGTTGAAATGATAACTTCATTCTGTAAATAAGTGTTTATGTCTCCTCAGATGATCCTTTCGATAAGCCTCCCTGTCGAGGATGTTCCTCATATCTAGTGGAGCCTTACATTAAATGTGTTGAATGTGGACCGTCACCTTTCCTCTTGTGTCTGCAGGTGAGTCACTGGACTGAGGATCTCATTACTGTCTGACTGCATAAATCAAATACTGTCACTGTTAATCTGTACTATATGATTTAATCTTTATGTTGCAGTGCTTTACTAGAGGATATGAGTATAAAAAGCACCAGAGTGACCACAAGTATGAAATCATGGTAAAGAGAGCAGTTTGAATTCAAATGATTGCACTGAATATAAAAGGTTTATAAGTAAAAATGGATTTTATACGTAGACTGAACATTTGAATTGAAGATTTAAATGAATAGTTGTTTAAAACATTTGTTAAACCAGAAATGTGCAAAACAAGGACGTTTTTTTATTATTAGTTATTTAACTTAAAAAAAAAAAGCTTATTTTTTGCATTCTGTGCTCCATAACTTATATCCTGTATCTTGTGTCGATAAATTACACATTTACTTTGATCTACTTTCTTCTAGACATCCGATTTTCCCGTGTTAGAGCCTGGCTGGACTGCGCAGGAGGAGATGGCTCTGTTAGAGGCCGTCATGGACTGTGGGTTTGGTAACTGGTCAGTATATTCCTTACCTCATATCTGCTGTTCTACTAGGGCTCATTTAGCAGGGATTCTGCAGGTCTCAAAAAACATTATAGCAGAAAGTCTTAAGTTCATAAAGTCATGGCATTAAATGTTGCATGCATTGTTAAAAATAAATATCTTTATATTTGCCCATACAAATTAACATCCTTAAATAAAGATATATTTATTTGAAATGCAAAATGAAAATATGACGTCTTGTTTTCTTTGAAATTGAACAAAATTGAGTGAATTTATGCTTAAAAATATGAACTAACATCTGTCAGCGAGCGGGGTATGAAAATTTGTTTTTCTTTTCAATTATGTTGATTTTTCTGAGCCCATTGGTAGATATTTGTTCTTGTTTTAATCATAAACTCACTTCATTTTCATAAATTTGACAGAAAACATCTTATTTTTGTCGTTTTGCTTGACAATTAAATGTATCTTGATTTCGGAATTAAGAACATGTGGAAACCCTAAATTAGGTATTTTTGATCAAATATGTGACCAGTGTGGTTAATTGAAATATTTGTTTTGGATGTATGTGCCTTGTTTAGCAGATCACTGATCTGCTATTGGACAGCATGTAACTACCTAAATGTGACGAAAAAAAACAGCTTTGACAATCGTACTAGAAATTTACCATAGTAACTAGACGCTAACAAAAAAATACTCTGGTACTACCACAATTGTTGGTACATGCTCAAAACCAAGGTATTGTAATAGTAGATATAACATGATATTTTTTAAAGGGGTCATAGGATGCTACATGCACTTTTACAAGTTGTTTGAACTTAAATGTGTGTTGGCAGTGTGTGTACACAACCACCCTATAATGATAAAAATCCACCCAGTGGTTTTTTTTTTTATCTCGTTAAATGTTTTCCCCTTTTTCAAATCGAGTCGATCTCAGATGCCTGTCTGTGTGACCTCACACAGACAGGCCCCTCCCACAATAGTTTGATTGACAGTAGCGTTTCAGCACAGACTGGACTGGCGTCTTACCTTAGACCCGCCCTGAGTGAGCTGTCATCAGTCCGCCATTGTTTCACCGCTGGAGCAGATGTAGACAAGAATGACTCCTAAGCGATTGAGGTGTTCTATTGTTGGTTGTAATAATGAACATAGCAGTCGTCATTTACTCTGACATCAGAGCCGCTGAACTCGCAGTGGATTCTTTTTTTCTGAAGGGAATGCGCCCCCGATCTACATACAGGTGCATCTCAATAAATTAGAAATACACGAGTTTCACAATTTGAGTTGAATTACTGAAATAAATGAACTTTTCCACGACATTCTAATTTATTGAGATGCACCTGTAAATGCGTCTATGTTCGCGCGAATCACTCATGATCCAGCCTCATCTACAGAAGAAGTGAGTATAATGGTTTATAATGAATCTTTGCAAATCGCCTTTCCTAATAATGTGCTAATTAGCAAGTTTCACGATTAATGCGGATAAAGTAAACAGTCTCTCTGAGAGCAGCTGGGAAGAGATGGGTGGGGTCAGCAGAGCTCATTAACATTTAAAGGAAAATGCTACAAAAAAACGGCTTGATCTGAAAAGAGCTGTTTTTGACAGGGTAAAAAAGGTGTTTTTTACACTACCATTGAGAAATTTTAACCAAACTATGTTACAGACTTTTCATTAAGACCCTAAAGAATCATATCAACTTGTGGAAAATGGGCATCCTATGACCCCTTTAAATACCTTGGAGTATGTCAAAACCATAGTTTACGAATGCAGTAATCATATTTTTTTCTTATTGTAAACTTAAACTATTATTTTTATTTAAATAAAGTTGTAATCAAATAAATGCAAATATTACACGAAAACTTAAACTTAAATGAGAATTAGAAATGTTGCCTTGGCATAAAATAAGTTCAAACTGAAGTACAAAAATTTGTAAAAAATGAAATAAAAATAAATGAAAGCTGACTATAAATATGAAAAAATGACAAAAGCACCTAAAAAAATTACTAAAACTTAAAGTGAACACTGAAAATATAAAAGTTAAAGCTAGTTCAAAAATATTAATAAATGATATATGTTTATAATAATAAATAGCACTGCTAATGACATATCTGGGTGTTTCTTCAGGCAGGACGTGGCTTACCAGATGCGCACCAAAACCAAAGAGGAGTGTGAAGGACACTACATGAAGAACTTCATCAACAATCCTCTGTTCTCCTCCACTCTGCTCAATCTCAGACAGATGGAAGATCATCTGTCCCGGACAGCAGACACAGCCATTCCCTTTAAGCGTAAGTGAGCTCCAGAATCAAGCTACTGTTTAAATATATACACATACAAGGTTTGAACATATTTCTAATCAGTCTAATAAAATGGCATTAAATTGATACCATAATTACTGATAATTTTATGGAGATTTTTAATGTAATATTTACTTTCTTCACTATCATCCTCCTTTAATACACTTAATGAGCACTATGCACAGTACCCTGTGTTCAGTCTGGCCAAGAGTTGAGGTTGTCAGACAGATTGGATTAGTTGTTATCAGTCAGACCATCTTTTCTGCAGGAAATCTGTTTTTGTTCTAATCTGTTGTTTTTTCATTGTGACCGTTTGTGTTTGTCATCATGTGCTCAACAGCCCCTGCAGGCACTGATTTATCACACTTTGGCCAGACAGATGAACAGTATGAACACTAGATGGGATTGTCTTATTTATTTTGTTTTTAAGGCAAATAAACACACAGAGACCATTCTACAATATTGAAACTATGATGATTGATGTTTGATTATAGTATATAAATATATTTTTAGGCAGTAGTAGTCAAGGGCTGTGTCTTGTGTCTCGTTCAGCCACTGATGATCCTCCAAGGCCTTCATTCGACTCTCAGCTGTCCAGAGATATGGCTGGATACATGCCGGCTCGAGCAGACTTCATGGAGGTGAGTGATCTTAATGTGCTGTCTGTTGGAAACAAATTCATTTGTACATTATTCAGATCAAACCATTTCTGTCTCTTTTTGCCTCTATGTAAAATTAGGAGTTTGATAATTATGCTGAGTGGGATTTGAAAGATATCGACTTTGTTGATGATGACTCTGATATTCTTCATGGTAAGTAGCACAATGCCACAATATGAAGTCAGCAAAACAAAACAAAATCTTGGTAGATAGATAGATAGATAGATAGATGGATGCTGATTTGTTGTTAACTTCTGTTTACCATACATTTTTTCAGCACTGAAGGTTGCAGTAGTTGACATATATCACTCCAGACTTAAAGAGAGACAGCGGAGAAAAAAGTAAGTAGGAAAAAATGCTGTAATGCCATAGAAAAACCACTCGAGGGCCTCATTTGACTATTTAATTAAACCTAAAATTGTAGCATTCCTTATATTTCCATTTAAAAATGTTTCTCAATAAACAAAATATATACTGTTATAATAATTACAAATTGAAGAATCGAATGATCACATGCTCATGCAACCCACTGAAATGCATTACTGAGTTCAACATCTGGTGTGTTACAATGTAACCTAATCCATAGCAACTGATCAGCCAGCCTGATTTTCACCAGCACAAACAGCTCTAGTGGTAACAGTAACGGTGTGTAAATAAGCATTAATGAGGCCTGACTGCCCTGTAAAGGACTAGTGCAATGTGTGTGAGCTTGACCTCAGCTCTGTGCTGAAGTGGAGCCGCAGCTGTCGTCTGAGATCTCCTGCAGAGCAGCAAACAGACCAGTGACTCTCTCCGCTTCCACACAACATCTGAAACCAGCACACCAAACGCCACTCTCCCCGAGCACACACCACGGATGAGATGCTTTTAATAAAACATAGCCCTCAGCTCATAATGCCAAGCGTGGTTAAATAAGCAGCAAACCAAGGCTGTGCATTACATTCATTTTACCATGGTTAAGTCATGTTTATTTTCTTCCCAATGCAATTATCTGTGATGATGTAAATAATAGAATCATCTGTAGATGATGTAAATAATAGACTGTACATGATAGACAGTTTAAACAATAACATAAATTGTATTTACGATTGTTCAGGCATAAGGCATGATGTGAAGTCATTGTAATGCACAGCCTCACGTGATGTGTTGCTTTAATAAAATGGTGATAAAACCTGTATGGTAGTCACAAAATTAATGTTTAAAAAGTTGCATTTAGTAGTAATAATTGCAATAAACAAATCATCTGCTAATAGTAATATATACAGAGGTGCCAAAAACTACGCATATATATATATATGTGTGTGTGTGTGTGTGTGTGTATATGTGTATATGTGTATATATATTGGGGTCAGTATGATTTATTTTTTTTAAGTCACTTATCCTCATCATGGCTGCATTTATTTGAACAAAAATACAGTACTAAAACAGTAACATTGTGAAATATAATTGGTTTCTATTTTAATATTTTTTTATTTTAATTAACACATTTTGGATTTGCGGTAACTGGTACATTTTCAGGATTTAAAAGAATGCATTTATTTGAATTAGAAATCTTTTGTAATAACAATATTATACATTTATTTACTGTCATTTAAATAATCAGATATGTACTTGCTAAATAAGGTATTAATTTCTTTAAAATAAAAACTTATGGAGCAGTAGTGTGAAAAAAAATTCATTCATTACATTTTTATTTCATATATATATATATATATAATACACACTTGAATATATTTAGAGCCAGATTTGTTGTATAATATTCTATTTAAGGATCATTAGTCATGCTTATAGATAACTTTGAGTTTGATTTGCTTCTCTCAGAATATAGCGTGAAATGTGTCAACTGTTGTCTTTCAGGATCATTCGAGACCACGGCCTCATCAACCTACGCAAGTTTCAGAGTAAGACGAAATCTTTTTTTAAAACATGGTGTTGTGCATCATATTAGCCAAACGCTTTTGCCATCTCTTGTACTCTGTTGTGTATGTGAGGTTGTAAAGTATGTTCCCCATGCAGGTATTTGCTGGTTGGTTACAATGCACAGACCACAAGTTACTGCCACAAGATAACCCTCCCTGACCTCCAATAACACGAGCCATCTGTGCCAAATGTTTACAATGAGCACCCAGAATACTGCAATGCCAGATCAACACTGATCCCAGAGCTGTCTCACCAGTTGTGATTGCTCCCCTATGAATAGTTTGGCATGAAATGAACATTTCGACTTTAATGACAAAGGATATTGCATCTTTACGAGCCTTTATTGATCCATGCCCTCTGGGCGCCATGTCGCTTCTCTCGGTAAATAGAAACCCGTCTATGTCTATTTCCCCATGGACATTTCAGTTGGCCAACCGATTTTGATAAGAATATGCTTATCCAGTTATTTCCTCTTTGCGTGCAAGGAAAAAAATGCAGGGAAATCCAATCAGGTTTGCGTGTTTTGCTGAGACGTATTGAGTGTTTGTGATGCGAGGAGGGCTTTGAGTCGTTTTTATTTATCTATCATTTCCCTGCACTCTCAAGACAAAAGCGAGGCGATAGTTACCGTGGAACTGCAGCCTTGTTGTCATGGAGACTGCGGGAAAGTGTGTGTGTGTATTGCGAGTGATAATGGAAGCAGTGGCCAAGACCTGATGGCTCGCAGCGGTGTTGGTTTATCCCCAATTCAAGAGAGCAAGACAGCTTGACCTGGCTGTGCACACACCAGCCGGTCTCGCATCCCATCAGCCACTGCTGCACGGAGGGCACTGATATTGTAGTTTGATACATCTTGACTGATTTTTGTAGAGTGACAGGGAGAGAGAGGTGTGTGTTTCTGGGTAACATCTCGGCAAGCTAGCGTTGGCAGAATATCACACCTCACACTCACCCACATAGCAGCTTTCTTTTTCTATCTCTCTCGCTCTGTAGCAGCGGGGCTGATGGCTGAGTGCTGCTCGATCAACCCTTCCAAGTGAGCCAGCTTCAATGGTGGGTGAAGAACCATCAGGCTTTCACAGGGCCACTCGGCACAGCTGGACTCTTGATACATTGCTGTTGGCATCTGCTTTTCAAACACAGCCAATCAAACGCAGCTTTTCTGATGTAGCAGATTAGCTGTGTTCCAAAACCTAGTAAGCTCTCTACCTAGAAATCATTTTAGGGTCCCAAACATATCCTTAAAGTGTAACTTGATCGATTTTCAACCCACTTTGTATTGTTTCAGTGTCAGTGGTATATGTAAATGAACAATGTTTAGTTATTCTCTGTGTTACATGGGCAGAGAGATTTATGTTTTTTTGTTAGCAAAGCTCCCAGGCGTTCAAGAAATCTACAGATTTTACTTAATGCAATTTTGTATGCCTGTCCACAGACAGTCGGATGGACTGATCCAAACTGGGAGTGGCCTTGGACAGCAATGTGCCCAGTGCATTATGAGTGTTGAACAGCCTTTTTTCTGTGCTTTCTCTAGTCAGGTAGCACAGAAAAAAAATTGCCTTTCTACAAGGCAGCCAAGTTTTATTGAAAGCCCTTTTTGTTCAAATTATGTCAGAAATATATTTGTGAAATGAATGCATATGAACGTCACCACAAAGTCATGAAGTGGGACACTCTGAATTTCCCAAGTTGTCCTAAAAAAAACTGATTTTTTTCTTTCTTTCATTTACAGTAAAGTTGTAAAAAAAAAAAACATAGTATTGTACAACAATTATAGAATACATAATGATTAAATTTACAGCACCTTCATAAATTGAATAAAACCATAAAAAGCACAATCACACCCAGTGCACATTTATTCATTGTTTTGTAGATGTAGTTAAAACATCTTGTTTAAAGGGGACATAACACTCACAGTTTCTGCCAATCTCATGTTAATCTTGAGTACCTATAGAGTGGTATTGCATCCTTCAAATCTACAGAGCCTTCAGTTTTATCAGATTTATAAAAGAAAGACACAGCTTTACGCTTCTCTCCGAAAACAGCTCTTAAATACAAATGTATTCTTTCCAACTTGTCAATTGAGCACAGCTGTTATGTTCTTGAATATGTTAGTGTGTACAAAAAGAATATACAAATAGCCAAGTGTCAAGAATGTTACTGACCTATTCCAAAGCTCAAAATATATGTTTTGACACAAATGCTTTGTGATCATAGGAGCAATAGCCTTTCAAAGTATACTCCATTTTACATTTATGTGTTTTATTCAATATTGAAAAATAGCAAGTCAAAGGTACAAATTTGACCAAATATGTATGTATGCTATGTGTTTTTATGATTATACGAGTGCTGTTAGCTTGGCAACATGCTAAGGTCAAACTCCATTGGAAACAATTGTGATTTGAGTCTCCTGTGTTCTTTGTGTGACGGTGCTAAATCAGTCACTTATAAGGTTTCATTTCATATAGGATGCTCACTTAGAAGGTAGCTGCCTATGTAGACAAGAAGGTTGTTAAGAAGGATTTAGAGCAGAGCCATTGTGTTTTGTTGACTTCATCAAATTGATAATGTGCATCTGTTGTGTTGTCAGTTCTGGAGAGGCGTTATCCCAAGGAAGTGCAGGACCTTTATGATGTCATGAGGCGCTTTGCACGTGTGGTGGGACCCATAGAGCACGACAAGTTCATCGAGAGTCACACCTGTGAGTATTCATCTCTCTTTTTACACACTTGATGTATATGATGTCGTAATTTTGGTTTATATATACTAGACTCTCTAGTGTTCTTCCTCAGCTGACACAGGATCAGTCTAGCCCTGTTTTGTAGTTTAATGAGTGTGTGCAGGACCATTCGGGATAGATAAACAAGCCCCTATGTCATTCACCAGCGCTGAGTCTGAGTTCAGTCTGTCCGCCCCAGTAGTTTGAATCAGCCAGGGTGAAAAGTTCACCGCTCCATCTGCTCTGTTTCTCTCTCTCACGCACTCGTTCACAGTGGAGTTCGAGCTGAGGAGGGAGATCCGCAGACTGCAGGAGTACAGGAGAGAGGGAATACAGTCCTTCTGCGGTAAGATGCAACCCTCATTTAGAAATGTATCATGGGAGGTAGCCTAAATCAAAATGAGGTTAAAAGCAGAGCTCACCCAAAAAATGAAAATTTGCTGTTAATTTGCTCACCCTCAGGCCATCCAAGATGTAGGAGACTCTTTTCCTTCAGTAGAACAGCTGAAACCGTCGTCCTTGGTTATTCATAAAATGCAAGTCAGCGGCTACCGGCACTTCAGAGTCAAAAAGAGCAAACCAGAAATCTAACATTATTTATAACATTGTTACCTGTAATCCATAGCCTCAGGCAAGCGGTTCAGACTGCTATCTGGTTTACGGATTAATTATTCTTTTGAACCTTTTTTTTTTTTAGTGATCTTGATGTACCAGTTCACCAAATCAGACTGAACTGTCTGAAACAGTTTGCGTCTCAAGCAGCACAGATATGTAAGTTACTCAATCAAAACTCACTTTCAGATGTGCCCAACAGTCACTCCAACTTGAAATGAGCCAAAATGCTGGTGTATATGATCCTATGATGCCGGTTTTTGCCAACTAATTCAGCACTCCAGTTCCTTCAACAGTCACTGAACTGAGGAAATGGCTCTGACTCAGAATTGATGAGCTGCTGATATGAGCATGTGTGAATCGAGCACTTGAATGAAATGAGAGTTTTAATGGTATCTCATGGTTTATGGAAAATGGTGAAGTGATCTATAGACTAGTTTATTCACTTTATATGCTTTAGACATGTGAAACATCTGCGTTTCACGTCATTATTGGGTGCTTTAATAATATAATTGCGTATACATTACGTCATTGCGTGATTATGTAAACAAACTGGTGAATCGGTTATTTGAATCAGTTTATTGAAACAAACTGTGTCCCAAAGAACCAGTTCACGGAAAAGAATCAGGCTTCCCCGTTTGCCTGAGGCTATGGATTACTGTTGTAAATAATGTTTAGTTTCTTGCACAGACCAATCATTTTGCTTTATAAGACCTCAATATATCATCAGGAGCCATGGGTATTAGTTTTGTGGTGCCTGCAATGCTGTTTTTGACTCTAAAAATGCTGGTAGCTGTTTACTTGCATTTTATGAATCACCAAGGACCACGGTTTCAGCTGAACATTTTCTTTACCGTTCTACTGAAGAAAAAAGTCAACTGCATCTTTTGTGGCCTGAGGGTAGGTAAATTAACAGCAAATTTTTGGGTGAACTATCCCTTTAAATTAAACGCAGTCAGCAAGTGAGAAATGACATATCCATCTGAATATGGTCCATACTATCTACCGTCAGCTTTTTGTTATTGTTCTTAAGATGTCACATTTCGAGAGCTTTGCTCAGAGCTGGTCTGACATCTGTCATCTGGCCCGCAGGTGCTAAAGTGTACGAGAGAGTCAAACGCATGCGAGAGGACGAGCGCAGGAAGAGGAACATGCTGTGTGACATCCTGCAGTACATTCATGACTCTCGTGCGTGCCAGCAGTGGCTCCACAAACAGGCTGCCATGTAAGAGCTCTTCCTTAACGCCGCCATACTCACTCTCTATACTACTACTTATTACAATACTTCATTACGGTTTAGTTTTGCAATTATTACACAAAAAAACTCCAAATGACCTTACTGCAGGAAATAATATGAAATAATTAAACACTATTAAGGTGTTGAACACCATATAGAAAATATAATGTTAAAGAATATGAATAAAGTATGTTGTTAAATATTGTAATATATTTTATATTAATATTTGATATTAGAATAAATTAAATATTAAAGCTGTTCATCTAATTATTCAATTAAACCGTCTGCAACAAAAAAATAATTGGCCTAACGCACAGATCCAAAATGTATATAATTATTTTTTTTTTTTAAAGAACATCATTTTTAAAGAAGTCTCTGAAGTTCACCATAGCTGCTAGGGATGTAACGATTCACTCAACTCACGATTCGATTCACGATTTTTTATTTATTTTTTTTAACAAAATGAGATTTAAGAGAAATTATAAATTAAATGTGTCCTTTTATTATTGCTTGGACAAAATGCTGCACATTTCTTTGTGAATTGAAATATAACACTATAATAATATACTAATATAGCACTTGCATTTTACTGCTCTTTTGTTGGTTATTGGTACCGAGAACTGTGGATTTTCACTGGTATTGGTACCGAATACTGACATTTTGGTACCGTGACAACACTAATCTAAACTTTTCTAAAGACAGTAAGTTCCCCTCAGACATGCATTCATATAAACTCCTACACCTAAATGAATCGCGATTTGTTTAGCATCTCAACCAATTTGAATCGTCACATATTTGAATCGATTTTCAACTGGCTCACGATTAATCGTTACATCCCTAATAGCTGCGCAATGTGCGAATATTTAATCAAAAATACAATAACACTGTAATATTGTGAAATGTTATTACAGTTTAAAAGAATTGTTTTCTATTTTAATTCTTTTTTTAAATATAGTTTGTTCCTGTCATGCAAAGCTACATTTTCAGCATACTTTCTCCAGTCTTCAGTGTCACATGATCCTTCAGAAATCATTCTAGTATGCTGATTTGCTGATCAAGTAACATTTATTAATATTATCAATGTTGAAAACATTTTTCAGGATTCTTTGAATTGAAAGTTCAAAAGCACAGCATAACAGCATTTATTTGAAAAAGAAATATTTTGTTTGTCCTTGCTGAATAAAAGTATTCTTTCAAGAAAGAGAATTAAAGAAAAATCTTACTTACCCCAACCCTTTGAACAGTAGTGTATAATAATAGACGTATAAAAAATGACCATTTTTACTCTTTGTAAACTTAAAATTACTCTTACTCCAGCATGACATGAACACTCCATAACTCATAGTGATAATGTTATTGTAATACTGACTTCTACTATTAGTTTTACTCTTTTATTGCTGCCATGCAAGCACTTCTGTTTCTTTCTAGTATACTTTCATATGCTGTTTATTAGTATCACATATTTGATTCAGGTTTCTTGCTGCCTGCTGGTCCTTGGTGTATTCTCATTCAAACAGCTTGTGGGTACTTGGCTCTCAGTTTGTTTGTTTGTGTTTTTGTAGCTCCAGCAGTAGTTTCACAAAAAGTTGGTGTAGGTATTCAGCAAAAGTAGACAAAGTAAAAGTGAATGATGAATCAGGCTCTCTATTTATATTTTATTTTGCTGAGAACCTCAAGAGCCCCAGCCAGTCTTTCAGAGATGTTTCAAAAGCATTTGAGTGAAAATGTTTTTCTTAGCTGAAGCAGCTGTTGACTGACTGTGTTTCTCTCTCGCAGTGATGCTGGAATCACCCCTGTGGTCACCACTATCATTACCTCAGGTACAGTGCTGCTTATTTCCTCCATTTTTCACGCCATGTCTCCTCTCCTCCACTCAAGTCTCTTTTTGCAATCTTAGTGATGTCCTCTTCAGCCGTGAGACCGCAGGCTCAAACACATTAATCTATTTTCTGAGATGCACTTCTGTAAATACGCGCAACAAAAAAAGAAGCCACTTACATCTCTTTGTATTTCTCACATACTTTCACATTGTGTCTCTTTTTGTCACTTCACTGCACAACTAGGACATATTTGAATGCATATGCAGACTCTTTGGCTTTATCCGAACATTCGAGTGTTTTTGGATTTTGCTGATACTGAAAAATAAGTTTAGAGTGTAGTTTATTTTTATCAATTATCATATTTTAAATCAGTTTATTGAAATCCCCATTTCGCATTACTTTTATATATATATATAAAACATATATATTATATATATTATACAATGCAAAAATCTGTTTTTATGTGTGAATTGCAATTTTTTAAATGATTTAAGGCTCATTGGTACCGAGAACTGTGGATTTTCACTGGTATTGGTACCGAATACTGACATTTTGGTACCGTGACAACACTAATCTAAACTTTTCTAAAGACAGTAAGTTCCCCTCAGACATGCATTCATATAAACTCCTACACCTAAATGAATCGCGATTTGTTTAGCATCTCAACCAATTTGAATCGTCACATATTTGAATCGATTTTCAACTGGCTCACGATTAATCGTTACATCCCTAATAGCTGCGCAATGTGCGAATATTTAATCAAAAATACAATAACACTGTAATATTGTGAAATGTTATTACAGTTTAAAAGAATTGTTTTCTATTTTAATTCTTTTTTTAAATATAGTTTGTTCCTGTCATGCAAAGCTACATTTTCAGCATACTTTCTCCAGTCTTCAGTGTCACATGATCCTTCAGAAATCATTCTAGTATGCTGATTTGCTGATCAAGTAACATTTATTAATATTATCAATGTTGAAAACATTTTTCAGGATTCTTTGAATTGAAAGTTCAAAAGCACAGCATAACAGCATTTATTTGAAAAAGAAATATTTTGTTTGTCCTTGCTGAATAAAAGTATTCTTTCAAGAAAGAGAATTAAAGAAAAATCTTACTTACCCCAACCCTTTGAACAGTAGTGTATAATAATAGACGTATAAAAAATGACCATTTTTACTCTTTGTAAACTTAAAATTACTCTTACTCCAGCATGACATGAACACTCCATAACTCATAGTGATAATGTTATTGTAATACTGACTTCTACTATTAGTTTTACTCTTTTATTGCTGCCATGCAAGCACTTCTGTTTCTTTCTAGTATACTTTCATATGCTGTTTATTAGTATCACATATTTGATTCAGGTTTCTTGCTGCCTGCTGGTCCTTGGTGTATTCTCATTCAAACAGCTTGTGGGTACTTGGCTCTCAGTTTGTTTGTTTGTGTTTTTGTAGCTCCAGCAGTAGTTTCACAAAAAGTTGGTGTAGGTATTCAGCAAAAGTAGACAAAGTAAAAGTGAATGATGAATCAGGCTCTCTATTTATATTTTATTTTGCTGAGAACCTCAAGAGCCCCAGCCAGTCTTTCAGAGATGTTTCAAAAGCATTTGAGTGAAAATGTTTTTCTTAGCTGAAGCAGCTGTTGACTGACTGTGTTTCTCTCTCGCAGTGATGCTGGAATCACCCCTGTGGTCACCACTATCATTACCTCAGGTACAGTGCTGCTTATTTCCTCCATTTTTCACGCCATGTCTCCTCTCCTCCACTCAAGTCTCTTTTTGCAATCTTAGTGATGTCCTCTTCAGCCGTGAGACCGCAGGCTCAAACACATTAATCTATTTTCTGAGATGCACTTCTGTAAATACGCGCAACAAAAAAAGAAGCCACTTACATCTCTTTGTATTTCTCACATACTTTCACATTGTGTCTCTTTTTGTCACTTCACTGCACAACTAGGACATATTTGAATGCATATGCAGACTCTTTGGCTTTATCCGAACATTCGAGTGTTTTTGGATTTTGCTGATACTGAAAAATAAGTTTAGAGTGTAGTTTATTTTTATCAATTATCATATTTTAAATCAGTTTATTGAAATCCCCATTTCGCATTACTTTTATATATATATATAAAACATATATATTATATATATTATACAATGCAAAAATCTGTTTTTATGTGTGAATTGCAATTTTTTAAATGATTTAAGGCTCTAATAATAAAAAATACTAATATAATAGTAAGTAGCATTATTATTATTATTAATAATAATAATAATAATATTAAGTACCTTAATGGGAAATTGTCATGAAAATAATTTTCAAATTATGCATTAAATGCCAACAATTATTTTTATTTTTTTATTTTTGTTATGATTTGAGGCTCTAATAATAGTAATATAATAGAAAGTATTATTATAATTATTATTATTATTATTAAGGAACAGTGTTTAATAAGAAGTACCTTAATGGGAAATTGTCATGAAAATAATTTTCTAATAAAAAAATTGTCATTAGTTGTTCAAAAAAATTTTTTTTATTTATTTAATAATAATAATAATAACAATAATAATTGTATCATTAGTAGTAATAGTAGTAAGAAGAAGAACAATAAATGTATTTGGTCACAATTTATTATTAACTATTTACTATTAACTAACAATGAACTATGACTTTGGCCTCAATAAACTCCTAATTGTCTGTTTATTAATAGTTAATAAGGTAGTTAATAAGTTTAGGTATGGGGTAGGATTAAGGGATCTAGAATATAATCATGCAGAATAAGACATTTATTATGTGCTTTATAAGAACTAATAAACAGCCAATATGCCAGTAATATACATGTAAATAAGCAACTTGTTAATAGTGAGAATTGGCCCCTAAATTAAAGTGTTTCCATGTACTTTTATTGAATGCAGCACAACATTCAAGAAACCTTGGGAAAATCACTGTAATGCACAGTCCTGTGGCTTATTGCTTTGCTCAATTATTTGCTAATAGATAACTTGCAACACATCTGTTGCTAACTGTTCTTGATGAGGAGAATCTGAATGGTCTCAATCGTCTGATCCACAGGCAGAAGAAGTGCACCTCCTCTCAACCTAACAGGACTGCCTGGCACCGAGAAACTCAATGAGAGAGAAAAAGAGGTTTGGAAATCTTGATTTTGCTTCTGGCACGAGCTCATTTCGAAGACATCTGCCTCATTGATGTGATATAATGGATCCTAAACGATTCTCTCATCATCTCCCTCAGCTATGTCAGGTGGTTCGTCTGGTGCCTGGGGCGTATCTGGAGTACAAACAGGCCCTGCTGAACGAGTGCCGGCGGCAGGGGGGTCTACGGCTGGCTCAGGCCCGATCGCTCATCAAGATAGATGTCAACAAGACACGCAAAATCTATGATTTCCTTATCAAAGAGGGCTACATCAATAAGGCTTAGTGCTGATTGAACTGCTGCAGGGACATCTGATAGATGAAGAATCATACTCATTGTGGATCATTCATGTTGAGAATGAGTAATGAGAGATGATGGATTTTAAGTGTACCGGTTCAATGTGTTTTTTTCAAGTCATTCATTCCTTACAGATCTGCACCTGTTTGTTTTTGAACGACTGACGGGGTGCTTCTTTAAAGCTGTGTTTAGGACTATATAAGTTGATGATAGTTGTGTATAAAGACTGCTGCTGGTTGGACCGAGGAGAATCTGATTACACGTCACTAATATTAAAAAATAATTTTATTTTTTATTTGTTCACATGCCCTTAAAATTGTCAATTAATTTTTGAGTTCTAGAATTGTTAGATGAATATCACAAGGTCTTTAAAGAACGTTTGAATCACAAAATCAATATAGAAATAAGAAATATATTTCTTAAAGAAAGTGAAGTGTTTTTTGTTTGTTTTTGTTGTTGTTTTTTTGTACTGTGACATTTTCATGACCATTCTGCATATATCATATCTTTTTTTTTTCTGAGGAAAAAAAATATAATTTATATTGTAAAATTGCATTGTATAATATGCAATTATTATACTGTGATTATATAATTGTATTGTAAAATATACAACAGACAATATTTACTGTACTGCGCTTATTATTAAAATTGGAAAATTGTTTTTACAGTAATAAGAGTAAAAAGAATTACAAAACCCAAAAGTAAATGACTGTACTCTTTAAATCAATAAAAAAATTTGAGGGGAAGTTGTCATGAAAATAATTTTACAATTCAGAAATAATTTTATTAAATCCTAAATTGTGTCGTTTTCATCATGCAAAGTGCAATATCTTCTTTTGATTTTTATTCTGAGGTGAAATATGATCCAGACAGGTTTTGTGAGACCATTTATGTCTGCAGAATATGTTGCATTGCAACCAATCTTCAGTTATTAATGCAAAATTATTAATTACATTTTTGTGTAACAGTTGTGTTAGGCTTACTATATTATTTGAACATAAATATGTACTTTCAAACTGGTGTCAACATATTCTGTTACACCAAATACACAAAATAATGATCTTTAAAAAAAGCATCATATGACCCCTTTAATGAGAAGGCTGAGAAAGAGTCAAATCTCGGGTGGCAGAATTTACACCAGTTGAGTGTGAAATCTATTACCGTCGCCTCTCGCTCTAGTGAAGCGGCATGACGAGCGAGGGCCGTGACTAACACTAGCAGCATTAGCGCACACGGTCAGCAGCAGCAGGAGCCATCAGGCTTTCAAGCTTATCACAGCAGCGTAAAGCGATGTTAGCGACCTAATTAATGCTCTAGATCCCACCTTTGATGATAAGCCCCTGCCCAAATGAGAATAAGCCCCATGGAGAAATGAAGGCCTGTTTGATGGCTGAAAGGCGTGAAGTTTGGAATTGATATTTTTATTTGCGGCTTCATTCCTCTCTAGGTGACGTGTTGGAGGTCTTACATTATGAAGGTTCTGAATCTGAACTGCACAGTGTTGGTGAAAGCATGTCGTGGCTCTCTTATCACAACAAATTGTTGAATTCTGTGTCCAGATTCACGTTTTTCTACGTAAGACTCATTTGGCAGTCTAGGCAGAAATATTAGCAACGTAGGCTACAAGAGCGTAGCATCAGATTGGGATGCAAACTATAATGTCCTTGATCCGTCAAGCGATTGGCATGTGAGCGAACGGCCGTTGACTGGCAGCAGAGCAGAAAGATGGCAAATTCTGGTGTCGGCTCACTGTGTGGGAGGTAAATCTGCTGTTTAGCATGCTCATTCCCTCATCAAACCACACAGCCTGTCTTAAAATGTGATCTGATGCCTCCTCGTGCACTCCATTTTCACCCACAGTTCATAGTCATCTACATTTAAATTTTTTAAAAGAATCATTTACCAGGACTGCTGCTTTCAAACTTCACAATGGACTGAAAATCACCATAGAAGTATCATAAAAGTACTTTGTGACTTGTACATTTCAATTTCTCAGTTCTAAAGTCTTGATAAATCCTAAGGCTTGAGTTGATTTGTCAGCAAATCAAAGATCTGACTCAGAATAACAGTTTGTTCACAATTGAACATTGCAGTTTCATGCATGGTTTACATGACTGCTAAGGTTTGTGGTGATGTGTGTTTCTGGCAATAGCTTTTTTTCTTCTCTTCCACAGCCCTCAGTGCTCATTTTATAATGTTCTCTCACCACTTCCTAATCGTCTCATTTTTATGGAAATTACATCAGTGCTCTGAGGGAAATGCTCCCAGCGCCGTTTACCTCTTTTTTTCTCTTCTACTCTATTGATTCAAGGCTGTACGCAAAGCACTGTGTTTCTGTACCAAGAACTGAAGCTCTGATCACTGGAACAGCGGTTTCCTACCTCAACAGACTTCTACAAGCTGGTTCCCTCCGGCTTCTGGAGGTCAGTAGACGACTGCCGATTCCATCACAACGAGGTACAAAATCACATTCCAGATCCTTCACTCTCTCTGTTCCGCTGTGGTGAAATTAGCTTCCAACCTTTGGTCTCATTAACAATTCAACTTGTTCAATCAAGGCTGCGTTCCACTGTACCTTGCCTTGCTAACTTCCCTCCATCTTGTTGACTCGAATGTACATCACTGCTTACGATGCACAAGTGCCCAATACTGGCGAAACCCTTGCATTGGGTTGAACTGGAACATCTTATGATAAATAAAGCGTCTTAATAAAGCATAACAAACACTCAGCTTAAGGTAGCAACATGTGGTTAAATCTAAAAATAGAGTTGTGTGGGGAGGGGGTAAATGAAGCAAGCTGTGATGTGATGTCACATGAAGTGAAGTGTACATATGAGTACACTCGCTCCCTCTGTCAGAATCAAGGGGTTGAGGGTCTGTATATAAACTTCCCCATACTTGACGAAAACTTCAAAACGGTGGCATATCATAATAGCTTAGTATAATGCTAGCATAGTCTATACTCTACAAAAGAAACATGTAATCACAGCCCTCCTTGTGGCTTTTGATCAGGCATTATAAAGAGCTACACCCTGGGGACCTAGATGGATCAAACTTAAACCACAGTCATAAACAAAGGCACCGTCCTGCATTTGACTTTTGCTCTAGTTTCTATACTACACCTACTCTTGAAACTTGAGGTACAGCTTGTATTGTTGGTTCTTGCATAATATATTTCTTATGAAGTCGCTACAGGTAAAATTGGCTGTTAAGTGACTAAATGTGAATAATTAAGTGTCATGAAAATGTAGGTCAGATTAAGTGGGAAGAACAGCTGGCATCCAGATAAACTAGTTAAACAGCAGTTTGGCAGTCCTGGGAAACCAGACAGGTTTATACTGCTTTTTCCCCATCCCTGCTGAAAAAAACTGAGCAGGAATTTATTTTATCTATTGGGAACTGACTGTATTTTGAGAAGTAATAGAGCTTGGTGAGCGTTATTATAAGAGGGAAGTCTTTTTAAAAACTAGTTAAACAGCAGTTTGGCAGTCCTGGGAAACCAGACAGGTTTATACTGCTTTTTCCCCATCCCTGCTGAAAAAAACTGAGCAGGAATTTATTTTATCTATTGGGAACTGACTGTATTTTGAGAAGTAATAGAGCTTGGTGAGCGTTATTATAAGAGGGAAGTCTTTTTAATGTAAAACTATTTTTTTTTTTTTTTTGGAGTAACATGCACTGATAAATCAGATACAGCAAGCAAGTTTATATCTCACAGTCCTGACGTTTTTTCATTTAAACTCAGAATTGTGAGATATAATTTCATAATTCTGAGGGGAAAAAGTCACAATTATCTTTTTTATTTCATTGTGGAAACAAAAAAGAAGAAGAATTGCGAGACGTAAACTCAGAATTCAAAGAAAAAAGAATTGTGATATGTACTAGAAATTGCGAGAAAGAAAGTTAAAATTGTGAGTTCGTCACAATTCTGAGTTTACATCTTGCAATTCTGAAACAAAGTCGATTGTGAGATATAAACTCAGAATTCTGGGATATAAATTTGCATTAAATAATATAAAGGTTATATCGCAATTCTGAGATATAAATTGAGTTTATAATGTAAACTCAGAATTGTAAAATATAAATGGAGAACTGCAAGATATAATTTCAATTATGAGAAAAAAGTCAGAATTGCAAGATGTAAACTCGCAATTGTGAGAAGTCTGAATTGTGAAATATAAACTCATAATTGCAAGAAAATATCGTAATTACCCTTTTTATTGTGTTGCTGAATTGTGAGAAGTAAACTCAGAATTCACAGGGAAAAAAAATTTGAGTATTGTGAGATATGAACTCGGAATTTCAAAATAGAAAGTCAGAATTCTTAATTTATATTGCAATTCTGAGTTCATATTTTGATTTCATTTTGCCTTCTAAGGAAGAGTCTGTGCCACTGGCAACCCTTCGCCTTATTGCTAGGCAGTGATTAGCATGGGCGTAAACTTGTCTTCCATTGTCAATACTCATGGTTTCCTTGGAAGCCAGGTCTGTGGCATTCTAGAGCTGTAGTCTGAAAGAGGATCGGCTCAGCGGAGGAGGGGCAGTGCGAGAGTGGACACACACACACACACACACACTCACACTGTTAGGTTTCAAACCAAAAATAGGTTTCATGTCTATTCATTGTTAATCCAATTCCGCTAGAATTAATATTTGTACTAACAGAAGGAATGCTGCATTTATTGGATCGTAAAATAGGCTCTGGACATTGTAATCCTATACTATAGTTTGCTGGGCAAGGCCTACATTAGAATTTGAACTTGAAATGACATTCGCAGGCCATTTTGCTTCGGTAATGTGGCGGAAAGAAGAAAATGTAGAACGGGACTTAATTTTGTTCATTATAGAATTGATTGAATTGTGAAAAATCTCCATTACGTACCAGACGCTGCTGTCGCTTGTCGTCGGCACCCATCGGTTGAAACTTAAGCTGCCCTGGTGACGTCAATGGAAAAGGAAAGTCATTTCAAAGGTGTTTTGATGAATGATTAGGCAGATTATAAAGATTTTTCTTTGGAATAACATTCACTCATGAATCTTTGACAATAAAACCATGGATTAGAAAGTAATTAGGGACCATTTTAGTTTCATATTGACTTCAATGCCCCCCATTGTCCGCAGCAATTTTTGAAGACCTAATGACTTTTTGGGTTGTTTGTGATTTACTGCTTCTGAATTAAGGATAAGGGTTTAAAAAGAAAAAAAAATTACTCACAATTTCTTTAAAAAAAAAAAACAGTGCTTGTCATGACCAGAAAACTTTATATTCTTTATAAAAAATGCTCATGGAGTTTGTATTGATTCACATGTCTTTTTCACGTCTAAAAATCACACTTTTAAAATCATTCTTTCCTCAAACATCCAGGTTTATCCATTGTTCTTCAAAGACAAAATATGAATTTGAAATTGATATCTAGTTGTTTTGTCTTATATTAAATACTTTTATATCGTCTTGAAGCCCCCTTGGACGTTTGCTCAGGCCCCTGATTGAAACCACTGCTTTAAAACAATGTTACGTTCAGTTGTATGAATATTTTTCAGAAAAGAAGCCACCTTTAATTTTTTATAAATGAAAGTGATGCTGTGAGGGATCAAAGTCGGTTCATGGATTGTACTGTTGTACATCTTTTCGTTGATTGTTCAGCCAATTAAATATTGAAAATATGTCTTTCAAAAATTTGACTATGGGTTGTGATATTAGAAATGTCATTGGACCTGTTGAACAAACCATGCATGTATATCTTTGCTCCATTTTATATATATATACAGTGGTGTGAAAAAGTGTTGGTGTGTGTGTGTGTGTGTGTGTGTGTGTGTGTGTGTGTGCGTGCGGCACGCGCGTGTGAGAGAGAGGGCGAGAGAGGGCGAGAGAGGGTCACATCACAGTGGAGTCAGCTGTCTTAACCGTGTACATACATACATATGTATGTATGTATGTATATATATATATATATATATGTATATATATATATAGATGGTCATCAAACCTGCATTTATTTGATCAAAATTTTAATATACTTCAAAATATTTTTTATTTCTGTGTTGCAAAGCTGAATTTTCAGCATCATTTCTCTCGTCTCCAGTGTCACATGATCCTTCAGAAATCATTCTAATATGCTGATTTATTATCAATGTTGGCAACAGTTGTGCTGCTTAATATTTTTTATAACCTGTGATACTTTTTTTCAGGATTCTTTGATGAATAAATAGTAAAAAAAAAAGAAAAAAAAAAGAACAGCATTTATTTAAAATATAACTTTTGTTACAATATACACTATACAGTTCAAAAGCTTGAGGTCAGTATTTTTTTTTTTAATTGATAAAGTTTTTGTTAAATTGATAAAGTGATAGGATTTATATTGGTAGAAAGCATCTCTATTTTGGATAAATGCTGTTCTTTTTAATTTTTTTATTTATCAATGAACCCCAAAAAATTATCACAGGTTCCAAAAAATAAGCAGCACAACTGTTTCCAACATTGATAATAAATCAGCATATTATACTGATTTCTGAAGGATAATGTGACACTGAAGACTGGAGTAATGATGCTGAAAATTCAGCTTTGATCACAGCAATAAATTATATTTTAAAGTATATTAAAACAGAAAAACGTTATTTTGAATTGTAATCATATTTCACAATATTACAGATTTTTCCTTTATTTTTGATCAAATAAATGCAGTGATGAGCATAAGAGACTTTCATAATGCTGCATAATTATCAAAAATGGTAATATAAAAAAGTCCTTTCACAACATCATTTCGCCAGTCAAACTTCACCTAATAGGCCTGTAGGTGGCACTTGGACTTCATTAACTATTATATTTTTATGAAATATTAAACAGCGTATCAATAAATACAAAAGTTTTGTATTTATTGTATGTACTTGTATTTATGTATTTGTATTTATACAGTGTATCAATAAATACATAAATACAAGTGAATTGAACACTATTTACCATTGATGCGACTTTTGGTGCTGCACGGTTTTGTGCAGTGCTTTGTAGTCAGTTAATATCGGAGCATTCAGTTAATCTAGAGAACTTGTTACAGCTGTAGACAATGGATCTGTGAGCTCATGGGCAAGATGTCTAGATGCCTGAGGCAAGGCCAAACCTCCCAACTTCAGCCTGTCCGTCTGAAGAGAGATTGTGGAAGATAGCAGGGTGTCTGTCTCTGGAGAGCTGGGATACTCTGGATCTCTTCCAGCATGCCTGGCACACCATCTATTTCTGGTCCAGCTCTCACATAGGGGCAGTGGAACGGCTTTACTGTCATGTTCGAAATTCTTTTCTAGTGATTTAATTAGATATTGGCCTGAATACAAAAGTGATGAGTTGCCGTCGTCTTGGTGATGAAAGGATGGCATCTGAACTCTGAGGGTGTGTCATGATTTGTTTTCAGTAGGTCAGATCTGTGTTTTTATTCTCCTGGCAGAGTATGGCGTTGAGTAGCTCCATTTAGATCAGATTATGGGTTGGCTCCCCTGACAGCATCACAGTAAATTTTCTGCTTCCATTCAAGCCAGTGGAAACATTTTAAGGCGCACTGTCTCACTGGAACGACTGTGACTCATCTGACATTTTAGTCTCATTTTAGTCTCGTCTCTGCAGCTCGGCTCACTCTCTCTGTCATTTTTTTTTTTTAAACAGTGATCATCCTCATGCCAGCAAGTATTACATTCCGCTTCAGCAATCATGTTTCCTCTAAACCTATTCTTATTAAGGTATTTGGCTTCTTAGATGTACAAGTGAACATCAGTTGCATTGTTTAGTGATATAATTATTGTAGCAACAGCTGACTGGCAACACTGAATTCCGGATGTCATAAATACTTTAAAGAAATATATTGAATAAAGCTGTTTTGCATATGTCTACAAATGTCTAACCATATAAATATTTTAAAATGTATTTCTGTGAGGAGCGGGCAAAGCTGAATTTTCAGCTTCATTACTCCAGTCTTCAGTGTCACATGATCTTTCAGAAATCATTCTAATATGCTGATTTGGTTGCTTTTCAAAATTCTTATTATTACAAATTTTGAAAACAGTTGTGCTGCTTAATAATTTTGTGAAAACCATGATCGTTGGTCAAAAAAACAGCATTAATTTAAAATAGAATGGCTTTACTGTCACTTTTGGTCAATTTAATGCATTTTAAATTTAAAAAAATTACTTAACCATAACTTTTGAGCATCAGTGTATATTTGCGAAATGTTTGTTAACTTTTAGTAGTACACTAGCATATAAGTGATCTTAAACCAAATAGACATGAATTTAGCCACAAACCTTTCATTTTACTTTCATGTGTTCTTTAAAAGGAATCGGGAGAAATTACAGTATCCTGCATCATCCTTTACACAAGCAGGTGTTTGTTGTTTTTTTTACCAGCAGTCTCACTGTCTGTATTGTTTAGTGCAACAGAAAAGCAGTGACCCTCCCCTGGGCTTGAGCTCTCTGTCCCCTGCAGAGAGTATCAGGTGTGCCACTTACCTTTCCAGTCTTTGTCCTCTCTCTTTTCAGACGGTTCCTGCCTCTGACGCCAGTACAGCTCTGTGTTTGCCTCTGAGGTGAGATATCTCAAATAAAGGGTTCGAGTTCTGTGCCTCAAATGCTGGCAGCACTGCGACGGCAAAGCAAAGCATCTGAGACTGAAGCTTAGAATTAAATTTCCTGCTGTTGATTCTAGTGTTTTGATCTCGATAAGCATGATGTTTGTGTTTGAGATGTGGCATTCCAGAAACTGCTCATGCCAATATGTTCTGGCTTAAGTGTTAATGATACAGTTGTAAAGTGTTGCATTTCCAGACATGAATCAACAGATGAAAATTAATTAAAATGATCTTGCTGGTCGGAATTAGCTTCAGCCTCACTCTGAGCCCTTATGTTTCATTTCATAATCTATTTATGTATGAGTCAAGGATAAATCCGTCCATTCATTCGATGGGTGGGCAGAGAAACAGGAATAATTCATTTAAAAATTAAACTTCAGTCATCATTTACTCACCCTGATGTCATTCTAAGTCGGTATGACTTTATTTCTTCCATAGAACACAGAATGAGATGTTAAGCAGAATGTCCAGGCTGCTCTTTTCCAGCGTTCTCAGTAAAGGCCTGTTCACACTAAAGGTCCTTGCACACTGAGTCCGAAATTCTTGTCCAAAGTTTTTGCATGTTAACAAATGAATATGACCTCAGGTTGTGTCAATCACGTTTACACACTGCCTCCGAAACTTTTGTCCATCATAAAAAAATTTGGGTCAGGTTCAATTTATGTGTTTTTCACATCCATAGCAAGCATATTGAGAGGTGTACAGAGCCACTGTACAAGTGAATGCCAAAATCCAGAATGGCGTCTGACAAGTTGACTGACAAGTTTCAAAGTAGCCTAAACTTTGAATCGCTCCGGATAATCCCACAGTATAATTCCTCCTCCTTGATAAGGAGATGGAACTCTCTCTACGCAATCTCAGGATTGGATGGACCCAATATTTCCTCTTTCTTTTTCTCTTTTTAAGAAGAGAGGGAACAACAAAACCATCCTCACTGCTTGAAGACTCCATTTTGTATTGTTTTGCGAATTTTTCGCAGTGGATTAATTAATACGCATCGGACTCAGTGTGCAAGGATGACTAATACAAAAAAACGCATACAAAAATGTTGGACTCGGTGTGTAAGGACCTTAAGAACGATAGCTTCCACACCAACGGACAATGACATTCTGTTTATTTTAAAGGGGTCATATGATGCGATTTAAATTTTTCCTTTCTCTTTGGAGTGTTACAAGCTCTTGGTGCATAAAGAAGATCTGTAAAGTTGCAAAGACTATACTATTATAGCACTACTGAACAGCAAGCCATTATACATTGGTCCATACACGAGTAGCACCAGCATGCAGTTTATACAGTAGATTTTGTAAGTGCAGGAGCAGGACACTCACAAACACATTACATGGTCTGCATACCTCTGCACTTCATCTGTGAAGCTCAATTGTGTTGGTGTCCTATGCAGCACTCCTCTCAGATCTGCAAACAGTACAGTTGTTCCTCACTGTCGAGGTAGACAGGCACTCGGGAGGAGGTTAGCTTATGAGACCTTAGAGCGCTTCCCGTTAAAGTACTGCCAAAAGGACAGGCTAATAACACATATTGTGGTGCAACCAAGCAATGAGCCCAGTTTAATTATGAAAGATGATTTATACGTAACTAATATGCTAAAACAATGAGTATCAAACAAGTTTTCACACTAATACAGTAAGCTACAGGTAAATCTGACACATCTCACATCAACATGCTTTTATCATCTTTTTAAGTTTAATTAATGTGCTGGCTATATTTACTTATTGTAGTCATTATGTCAACAAGGTTTAGCTTAATTAAATCATGGTCACGAATTAAGAACATAGTAATAATCAATAAAATTAGCAATCGGGAATTCATTATTAATTCTTAGCAGTTCTCACGTTGGCTACGGAAACTTTGCATCATTTTAAGGTTATAAAATAAAACTTAATTGAAAATCGGTAGTTACTCACTCTGATTGCTGTCCATGTCGTCCATCTTTAGTGATCCAATTCGGTAGGTGGCGCTGTTACAAAAGAATAGGGTCCTAGAACTGCGGTCCTGAAACTGCAGAACATACTATTGAAAATCGACGCGTTTCAGAAAGGCGGGGCATAGAGGAGAAACAATAATGTACAGTATGTGGAAAATAATGTGTTTTTTTAACCTTAAACCGCATAAACACATTTCATTACACCAAATACACAAAATAATGTTATTTTTAGCAGCATCATATGACCCCTTTGCTGCAGTTTTGTCATCTACCGCTTTAAATTCTTGAGCAGGATTCTGATTGGCTGATGTTTTTATTGTTTATCAGCTGGAAAGAAATCATTCTGAAAGTATCCCAACAATATCGTTCCTCTGTGTTCTCGTTATAGTTGTGGGTGGACTCTGCTATACTTTTACATTTAGAACAATTTTGAAAACTATAATTTTTAATTCTGAGTTAACTGTTGCTTTAATAGGCGCTATAAATTGGCATTAAGAGGAGAGTTGATTCCTTGCTTTGTTGTTTATCTGACAAACTACTGGCAACTGTAAATAAAACCTTAATCAATAATCCAGCAGTAATTACTAAATTAGTTGAATATAGGGATTATATTTTAAATTCCAGCCAGAGAACCTGTTTATTTGCATCACCCTCATAAATATGATGCGCCTGGTGCTCTTTGAGTTTATACAGTGGCGTCATGTTCATTTGCACATGATGTTTGTTGCTGAGAATGTCTTGTCATATTTGTAGCTGAGTGTGGATCTTGATGTGTCAGTATGAGGACTGGCTGGTTGTAGTGTTGGACGGGGGAGGCGCTTCTGTGCTCTATAAGCGTATGTTTTCCCAATAGAAAATTTCCTGTTGTCATACACCATAGATACGCGCGCGCGCTCACCTCCATCACGAGGAAGCGCGTGGAGTTGTTAAATTTTACGGAATATTCCCGAAGTAGCAGCTTGTTTGCGCTGTGATAGATATAAATTCTGCCTTCAGCTGAATGTGTAACCCGTGTATAATTTCAGAGGACAATATTTTGTGTGTGAGGTAAGTTAAGTCTGTTCTTTGGGTCAGGGGAACATGAGTAATCTTATTGAACAGTCTACGCAACAGTGTATTAAATACGCAGCTTTTGTGGTGTTTTATGTCTTTACATTTCGTAAATGTAACGCATTTAGTGTGTTTGTCCGACATAATTGCTTATGTTGTGCGTATTCGGGTTGAAATTGAAAAGAAAAAGAAAATGCTCGTTACAATAACGTACACAAAGTGAACTAACAGTTCGCGTGCGTGGAGCGGAATAGTTGTAATTTTCCGCGGTGTTTTTGTCATGTTCTCGATGCTTCAATGATTTTCCGTCACTAGAGTTTGAACAACGTACTGATTTTGTTGCACATTAGGCAGCCAACAGGTTCACCATCGGAATCAGTTGTAGACATTCTGCATTATTTAGCATTCAAATGGCTTTTTGAATTTATGCCATGGATGCCATTGATGGTACAGTTTGATGTGCGTGACTGAGCAGACACGAGGCGCTAAATGCAACAAAATACGATCTACACTCAGTCACGGCATCAATCTGTTCCTTTCCCCTCAGTGTTGGCTTAACCATTATTATCATCGCTTAGGTTCAGCCAGCTTTCTTTAATGAATGTTTTCCATCAACCATGTTGTTCACGCTAACACATTTGCACTCCAGAAACTTGTATTAAATAAATAGGCTACCTTTGACTCTCAGTAGCCTACAGGATTCTAAGACTTCTCACAAACATTAACCCACGTAGGATAAACCAAATAGGCAAGTTTATATGTCCAAAAATATTTTACAACTTCAAATCCTTGTAAGGTGTAAACTAAATATTTTACAACTTAAAATCCCTATAAACTGTAAACCAGCTTTTTCTGATTTGTGAACCAATCTTTGCATTGGATCTTTTAAATGAATCGATTCATTCACGAAACAGTCCAAGTGTTTTTTGAATAGACTATTTGAAAAACTGTTTAAATATATGTATATATTGTGGAATTTGTGTAAAATTAAAATTAATTTCAGTAATTTTGTAATTCAGTTTTTATGCCATCAACCACCCTGCTGCCATTGTAAAGCACATATTTGTCAACCACTTAAATAATATTTGGTCAACCATAAAATAATAATTAGGAATGCATGGAATGTAAAAATGAATAGAGTGCAGTTTTGCGTTTTCCATGGTTCCCCTAGAAAACCCATTGTTTTAGGAGGAACCGGGCTGATAGTGCTATTCGATGGATAATCTAGATTTTATCTGTAGTAAAATAAAATGTAATCTTTAAAATGTTTGCATTTGAAATGTCACTAATGCTTTAGGTTGCAGCCACTTGTTGAATGAGCATGCATTGTTTCATTAGGCTACTGACAAGATTAAGCTGGTAGAGTAAAGAAGGCTAAGGTTTAGTTTCCTGTTTTCCACATTTGGTGTGGAAGAAGGGCTGCCATTTTGGGGCTCAAGTTTCTCAGCAGGTGTCTCTCGTTCCCATTAATGCTTGCGGAGGTGGAATTAGACTCTGGGAGAATTTCTACTACGGCATCCGAGACCTGCAGCACTGAATCTGTGATGTGCACTGGTGTTGACAGATCCACAGACACACACTGAGTGATGTGTGTGTATGAGGTTGACACAGCAGCCCGTTGCTGTCATGCCAAGAATATATTCACGCCACTCCACAGGTGGAGAAAATGAGGTACTGTTTGTAGCAGAATTCTCCCAAAACGAGAAGACATTAATTTAAGATTGAGTTGTTGCTTCTAATTTACTTGTAATATACAGGGCGATGTTTTTGTGTGTGTGTTTGTGTATGCATTTTTATAGACACTTATCCAGTGTGTTTTGCTAAAAAAAAAAATACTAGAAGCACACATTTGGCTTAAAGGAATAGTTGCAACTCTGTCATGATTTACATGTCGTACCAAACCTGGATAATTTTCCACCATGGAACCTGAAAGAAGATACTTTATGGCTTTTTTCCCCCTGTACATCTGAATATGATGCAGCAAATATGAAAATGCAGAAATGAAAATCAGTTTTGAGAACCACTGCAGAGTATATGGACCACTTATGTGGCTTGTTTTTTGTTTTTTTTTTACTTTTTTTTGCGTAGTTATTCAAAATTTCTGTTGCATTATAAAGAAGAAATCTAGTCATGGATTTAGAATGACGCGAGACTGTGTAGATGACAAAATGTTTATATTCCTACAGATATATGCTATATGTTTAGAAGCAATGCACACAGCAAAAAAAGATCAGGCCTCTGATGTTCCTTCTTTTCCTCTCTCTTTCTTCTCTTCCCACTTCTCCACTCACTCACTTGTATAAATAGCTGTGATAGTCAGCAGTGAGGCCTTTGTCTCTATCAACACTTTGTGTTGCTGAGGTTCATCTTTGCTCTTATATATCAAGCCTTTATTCCTCAACACCTACAGTAGTCACCGGGTCACGGCACCAGAAATGAATATTTGAACCTGTTATACACAAAAATCTTCCCATCCACTGTAGTTCTTAAAGGGTTAGATCACCTAAAAATAAAAATTCTGTTATCATTTACTCACCCTAATGTTGTTCCAAACCTGTATGACTTACAATCCTCTGTGAAACACTAAAGATGGTATACTGAAGAATGTTGGAACCCATTACAGTAGTTCTGCTTACTATTAACTTCAATTGTATAAACAGAAAATTCAATTCAATTCACGTTTATTTGTTGCGCTTTTCACCATACAAATCGTTGCAAAGCAGCTTCACAGAAAATGAAAGTTTCTAAATTACATTTAGGAATAGCATATCAGTGGTGACTGTCAAGGTGCAATGATTATATGTTGTGATCAAACTTATAGGAAAATTTGGTCGTTTTCTATGTTGGTTCAGGGTTGGCGTCATCTGAGGTCCTCGGTGGGGTTGGCATCTTCTCTTCTCAGGTGTCTGGTCATCTCAGATCTTCGTAAGGGCTCGATCCAGAAAAAAGACATTTGAGACATTTTTCAAAATATCCTCTTTTATGTTCCACAAAAGAAAGAGATAATTTTGGAACAACATCAGGGTGAGTAAATAGCAGAATTACAATTTTTTATTGAAATTTCTCTTTAAAGGGATTGTTCACCCAAAAATGATAATTCTGTTATTAATTACTCACCCTCATGTCGTTCCAAACCCGTAAAACCTTCGTTCATCTTCAGAACACAAATTAAGATATTTTTGATTAAATCCTAGAGCTTTCTGACCCTGCATAGACCGCAATGTAACTACCACGTTCAAGGCCCAGAAAGGTAGTAAGGACATCCTTAAAATAGCCTATGTGACATCAGTGGTTCAACCTTAATTTTTTTAAGCTACGAGAATACTTTTTGTGCATAAAAAAATAACGGCTTTATTCAACAATTTCTTCTCCATGTCAGTCTTCGATGTGCGTTCACGACAGTACCACGACACATGCGTGTGCATTCTTCTGCTTGCAAACAAGGTGCAGCGCATCCGGGTTCCGGCTCCTGTGTCAGCAGCACCATATGCATGCATGGTACTCTTGTGAACGCACGTCGAAGACTGACATGGAAGACAAGAAATTGCTGAATAAAGTCATTATAGCTTCATAAAATTAAGGTTGAACCACTGATGTCACATGGACTATATTTATTTTATATCCTTACTACCTTACTGGTCCTTGAACATGGTAGTTCTGTTGCTGTCTATGCAGGGTCAGAAAGCTCTCGGATTTCATCAAAAATATCTGAATTTGTGTTCCAAAGAGGAACGAAGGTTTTATGGGTTTGAAAGACATGAGGGTGAGTAATTAATGACAGAATTTTCATTTTTGGGTGAACTATCCCTTTAAGTCAAATATGCACCGAAGACAAGATATGCAAGAACAAATGACATCTGAACTGACATGACCATGGCACCATATTTGTTTTGAAAGCTACAGCTTTTGGGTTGACGATTCAGGTGGATTTTTACCCAAAAACAGTCAAAATGACACTGACTGCCCTTTTGTGTTAACAAGCTCACAAGCTGTGAAGAAGAATTTGTGGGGCACCACACATGGCATCCAAACTCCGTAATTTCAGTGTGAAAAAATGAGCGACAGCCAGAGAGAGAGATTGTGTGCCCTGTTTGAAAGGATGTTAGAGACTGTAGATGTTATTGCGATCAGAGTCCCATGAGAGTGGCAGGCAGGCTGTTTTTCATTGATGTAGAGGAAGGCAGGGAGACAGCCAGCATGAACTGGGGCAGATGGGTTTTATTAATGCAAACACAGTAGCAGACTACTGGGCACAAGGACACTGCCATAAATTGATGGTCCTTTTGCCAATGTGCGCCAAATCTTTACACATTGCAGGAATATGATAGGGCTGTCAATTTAATGTGTTAATTTAATGCAGTTAATTATTTAAAAAATATTAAAATTATAAACTAATAACAACTAAAAACTATTAAAAACTACTACTAATAAATAAATGATGTTTTATTAACAAGGTTCGGGAGGAGCACGATCAGATAATCAACCAATTCGGCATTACTCGTTCAGTTAATCAGCTTAACTAGCACAATATAAATAAATATATATATATATATATATATACAGCCAACTTACCTCTGTCCCACGACAGTTTTCCGGCATCCCTCTGCCACCCCAACTCTTCACTATTAAACTATTCTCATCCTATACTAGGGATAGGTTGTTTGCACATGACATCACTGATGACACGCGAAATGCAGCTGGAGGGCAGGAAGTGATTTTTCTCTCCATAGGAATCACTAGCAGAAACTCCAAATGCCAGTGTTTTGCGTTGTTTATGGATGCTTAAATTGGCCAAACCGAGAAACCACAAGGAGCTTTTATCGTGTACGAAACTGTGT
>NW_015551025.1:289563-300477 GCF_001515605.1 Sinocyclocheilus anshuiensis | reverse complement strand
ACAGGGTATGTGGCTGTTGGTCCTGTTAGCAGCACGTAAAACAACTTTTATTTAAATTCTGAATCGATTATAGCCTGCCTAGAAAGCGAGCAAATAGCGCTTTCATCTAACGTTAATCACTAAAAAGCTCACTCGCTTCAATTTATCGCAATCTCACGATTCCGTGAACCGCAAATAATATCTTATTTGAGCCCTCCCTCAGGACAGCACGCCAAATATGCTTACTATTTGCTCAATCCAGTGTAAGTGGAACTCGTAAATAAATAGAATATAAAAATAAAATAATTATGAAAAATAAAATAACAAGGAAATAATTATAATATTGCTAATTAATTAATCTAAATAAAAATACAAATTGTGTATGCATTAATGGTGAAAGAGGGATAGACATGGAGAAACGTACAGAAGATCCGGCCACATGTTGCTTTAGAGCGTCAAGCCAGCTGTAGCTCTGCAGAGGGTGGAGGAACTACCATCACAGGTTCTGTTTGCACAGACATCAGATGTAATTCTTATTTAACATGATTGGTTTGATATTTGTGGCATGCTGATAAAGGTCAGAGCCCCATGCATTATATTGAGAGGAATGAATGATATAGAGCCCTCAGGCATGATGGGAAACAGCACACAAGCCATAAGTAGACTGTCTGTCCTTCAATAAAAAATGCTAATGTATGAAAGGTAGGCGACAAAAACAGATGCTCTACATTCAGTTGTTTTTCATGCCTGCCAGCGACTCGACCCCCAGTAATTGGAGGAAGCAGATTTCAGCACACTTGGAATCCACAGGGGTGTCTGAGGGCCAAAATTGACGGCTGAATGAACGTGTTAACTGAGAACATCACTGGGTCCAGAACACAACCTTCAGCTATGTGGGTTTTTTTTTTTTTTTTTTACAGCAATGTACCTTTGCCTTTACTTTAAATACAATGAAACTTTTGTTAGTTAAACCCCTTAGACATGCCAAGTATTTTGGATACTTTGCACTTTGGAGTAATTTTACACATTACTAGTGTGTGTGATGTGAATATGGACATTGTAGAGCTTAAGCAAGGCTTTTAACTAGGTATGTAAAAGTGCATGCATTGTGATGCATCAATCTGACAAAGTGCATCAATTATAATATAGTATTCTTCAATTAGGGGCACTTTTGACAAAAAATCTTGAAAAAATGAGTTTTTCAAACTGATGTTCATCTGTGTTAAAGCATTTATTGCATATCCCTGAATAAAGATCTGATCATGACCTTGGCTCAACCTTCAGGAGGATTTTGGTATAATGTGATGGGAATGACATTTTTCCCTCTGTGAAGAAAAAAAATGGATAACCTTGGACTTGCTGCCAGGTTAGCTAGCAGTTATTTAATAAATAACAATGAATTCATAAAATAAAAAGAAATGGACTGTATCTGAAGTAAAATTCTTAAAAAAATTTTTTATAAGTTCTTAAAACAAAGTCCAGAAAAAAAGTTATAAAATGGATAGTTCCGGTCCTTGATTATGATTGGCCTAGCTGTATTCAAAGCCATTGTAAAATACTCTATAAACACACACCTGTCAAGTCATTAAATAAGTATTACTGTGCCAAGTATGCTTTCTGTCTATCTGATACATGGTAAACATGAAAAAAATATTTATCAGTAAATTAATACATTTTTGTTTTTGTGTTTATTTTATGAAACCTTGCCAAGCATATGTAGTAACCTTATATAAAGACAGTAAGCACTGAAGCTGTGGTTTACTGATTCTCCACTCTCCATTGTGCCTAACAAAAACTTTTTTAGGGCGTATTGCTTTACTAAATGTCTGCAAAACAAAATAATTTAATTAAACTGAACCAAACCATGACCAAATTTAAAGTTCAGAATTCATGCATTTTTTTTAAGAAATCATAATTATTCAATTGAATAATGAAGAATTAAATTAAGTCACTGTCACAGCAAATTTTACAATCCTATTTTTAAATCGAACTTTCAAAAAGATGTTTTTTCTTTCCTACCCTCTTGTTCTGTGCGATACATAAAGCTTTCTGTCTGACCAAGAGTATTCGCTTATAACAGGTTTCAAGCCTTGTTCTTGGTTTGATTAATAAGGGTCCTCCAGGTTCCAGTAAACACTTGCTCTGTGTGGCCCCCACACTCTAATGCACAGCTCGAGGGGTGGGAGTCTGACAGAGAGGCACATCTGCTCGGTACATGCAGTAATTAAGTCCATTAAAGCAGCATTCAGCCACACCAATGTTGTCTTTTACCATCAACAAGGAAGCTTCAGTCATCGACTCTTGTAAAGCACCTCACTGGACTCAGTTTAAAACAGATATACAGTACTTGTTTCCATGGTACAGTGGGTGAATTTCTGAAGATGTGTGTAGAATGATCCTGACTGTGAACGCTAGGTATGGACGCTTTTGAAACACTATTTCGTGAAGCTTCGAAAACTTTGCAAATCATTTGTTTGGAACCAGTGATTCAGAGTGCTTATCAAACTGCCAAAGTCACGTGATGTTAGTAAATGATGCTTCGTTACAGCATAACTGTTTTGAAATTTCAATGGTTTGCTGCTAGGGGCGATCTCTGTGAACGCATGAACCAGTGTTTTTTTCCTGATCTCTGATCAATTTTATAAATTTGTAGACATTTTTAATGACACTTGTGTAAAAAAAGTATGAGTTGTAGGTATTGGCCTGATTAACAAAGCTCTCCATAAAGCAAACAAAACAAGCCCTACAAATGAATAAAATAACATATCAGACGCTTCATATTTACTGGTATTAGAGGATTTGGTAATTGCATTTGAGGTTACACTTAAAGCAAAACGTTTGCAATTGTATTACAAAAGGTGGTTTTTAAGCATGTTTGAGCTGAGTTTTCATTGTATTTACACCGTTCTGCAGTAGGAGTCACCAGCACATGACGTTTCTAGCACTTCGAAAAAGTGAATAATTTTGCGAAGCAGTTGGTTGAATTAATTCAAAGTTTAGATATTGAGGAGGAGGGAGAATCGCGCACGGGCTAAGTACAAGGCAACCATGCCTAGTACACCCTTATTTACTGGTATATATATATATATATATAAAAGTGCAAAAGGGTTGTACACATGCTCTTCAGTTGGCGTATTCGTAAGAATATTTTCATGCCAGTTTTTTTCCTTTAAATCCAGATTTGTTTCTCATTTTTGGTGTAGGATGAAATCCATGGAATTAAGTATCAAATCCAATTGTACATGTGTTCTATAAATAAGGCTCCTGGACTAACCAGAAGGTTGTAGGTTCATAACCCTACATATGCTGTAAACCAGGGGTCTCCAAACTCGATCCTGCAGTTTAGCTCCAACCCTAATTATTAAACGCACCTGAACCAGCTAATCAAGGTCTTACTAGGCAAACTAGAAACTTCCAGGCAGGTGTGTTGAGGCAAGTTGGAGCTAAACTCTGCAGAACACCGACCCTCCAGGACCGATTTTGGAGACCTCTGCAGTAAACCAAGGCTCTCCAACCCTGCTCCTGGATATCTACCATCCTGCAGACTTCAGTTCCAACCCTGCTCAAACACACCTGTCTGTAATTATCAAGTAACCCCAAACACCTTGATTAGCTGGTTCAGGTGTGATTGATTGGGGTTGGAGCTGAAACCTGCAGGATGAAAGCTCTCCAGGAACAGGTTTGGAGACCCCTGCTGTAAACACTGTCTGCCTGTGCAAGGCACTTGCTCTAGAGCAGGGGTGTCAAACTCAATTCCTTCTGCAGGGCTCCGGCCCTCCAGGAATTGAGTTTGACACCCCAGCTCTAGAGGTTTGACTAGTTATTCCAAGCAAACCTACTCTTGTTTTGTTTTAGGTGTACCCAATGGTTTGTATGATATCACCATTCACTTTGAGATGACCAAGGAGAACTAAAAGACACCCTGGCGCCACCTCAAGGTTTCTATTTCTCTGTCTCCTTCCTCCGCTCCCCTATGGGTTCCCGAAGTCAGGGGTTCTTCCACCACCAAGATCACCATCACCATCACCAACACCACCACCGCAGTTCAGTGGTGCCCACGGCTGTCCCACGACTGCTGCCTGAGACCAGCAGCCTGTTGGGGGGCATCGCCCAGATCACTCCTTCCCTGTTCCTCGGCCGGGGGAATGTGGCGTCTAACCGCAGCCTTCTCCTGTCCAAAGGGATTACCTGTGTGGTGAACGCCACCATCGAGCTGCCCAACTTCAACTGGCCACACATGGAGTATGTGAAAGTGCCACTGGCCGACATGCCTCATTCTCCAATCTCGCTTTATTTTGACGGTGTGGCTGATAAGATCCACAGCGTGGGCCGCAAACGGGGAGTCGTGCTGGTGCACTGTGCGGCTGGGGTGAGTCGCTCCGCCTCGCTCTGTTTGGCCTACCTCATGAAGTACCACAGAGTTTCCTTGGCCGAGGCTCACGCTTGGGTCAAATCCCGCCGACCCGTCATTCGTCCTAATGGAGGGTTCTGGCGACAACTCATTGAGTACGAGAGGAAACTGTTTGGCAGGAACTCTGTGAAAATGATCCAGACACCATACGGGGTCATTCCCGATGTGTACGAGAGAGACCGCAGGAATTTGGCACCTTACTGGGGCTTGTGAAGAGGGGTTTGGACTTTGGTTCAAGCATAGAGGAAGGGGTCCGCTAAGCGATCTTTGACTCCATTGTGTTCCGGCCTCTTTCTGTACATCCACGTGTCCCTCCTGCCAGAGAATAAAGCCAGATGGGAGTGCTTATGTCCATTTTCAAGATGGAAAAATCACTGAGTCCATATTTTATGAGGTCATAAGTGATAATCCATCCTTGAATGCTGAAATTAAATCTTGGCAATGATAATGTCGGTTTTAGGAGCACTTTGGGAATCAAGTGTGATGCTGGGAATCAGGAATTCAGTCCTTGGTTAAAACTTACCAGTCGTAATATTGTGAGGATGTTGTTTTAGTTTTGCTGTCGTCTTTGTTGAGAGTCAGCAGTCTGATTTTGATTACTGGTAGCATTTGAAAATATATATCTATTAAAAATATTATATTCTAAGGTGTATTTAAACTTGTGCATACTGAAAAATACTAAAAAAACAAGAAAACTATTTGAAGGTTTTGTGAAGAGTGACATGTTTAACAGAAAGATGCTACAATATTATCCAAGTTTAACAGATTTATAAACTATTTATGTAAATCAAAAGAAATTTTATTGAACACCATGAAGGACAGTGTTGGCATTTGTAATGTCAGTACTCCTACAAAACGGGCTGTTTCACAAGAAGCAGAACAATAAATATGGCAATTAAGTAATTTTTTCAATGAATTATATTTAGTCTGTTTGGTCCTTTTGCAGTTCATCTCGGTTTTTTCATTTTTAACTCAAGATGTTTCTTTCAGATGTTTTCTGCAGTGAAGCAGTAATTATAACCAGAGGACATCTGTCAGAGGACTCCTAGCAAAGCTTTTAACTAATACATGTTAAAAAAAACTGAATTAATGTAAAAGAGTTCAGATTTAATTAGTGTTAAAATGAATAAAGGGTGAAATATTTTAATGTATTCCTTGTGCTTATTTAAGGCTTGGTTTTTAAGTAAAGATTTTTTATGTTCAAATTACAGTGAAGCTACATAGTAATATTTGTACATATTAAAAATAACTTAATACTTGTTGATAAAAGTAATGCCTACTGAATATGACTGATGTATAATGGTTTAATGTGTTTTTAATTGATGTCACCATTAAAAAATAAAGGTTCTTTGTTGGCATCTATGGTTCCATGAAAAACATTTAACATCCATGGAATCTTTCCATTCCACAAAAGGTTTAAATTATTAAAATAAAATTAAAAATGTTTCTTAAGAAAGGTTCTTTAGAGAATCCAAATGGTTCTTCTGCATGCAAAAACATTCTTTACAAAGCTATATTTTAGGAGTGTAGGATCATGTCAGGGAATGCCATTTCACTTCCTGTGTATTAAATCTTCCAATGTATTGTAGAACGTCTGGATTAACATGGAGCAGGAAGTCTCTGTAAATCTAATCCCTGCTGTTCAGCGACGACAAGGTGGATAAAGGTTGTTAGTCACGTGTGTATAAAGACAAGGACAGAACATTAGCCACTAACAGCATCAAAATTGCGAGCCGGCTCAAATCCGTATTTTAAACTACCTTTGCCTTTAAAATTTCAACAGGCGCTTGATGAGCAACAGGGTGGAAAAGTTGATCTAACTGAAGTCACTCATCTTCTGTACGTACAGATGGGGACTAAATCATGATGTCTTTCGACAATCATACAAATTCAAAGTCCGGTATCCCTGGAAACCGTTTTCAAGGTAATACTGCTGTGAATGAGCCGAACAGATGAAGGCTAATCACCCCAATGTGGGACACAAAAGTTTCACATTTGCATCCAATACTAACATTCAAATATTTAATTTGCACTTACCGACTTGCATTATAAACAGAAATACAGACAAAAAGGATCATTTTAGTACAAAACGCTCATAAATGAAGTAGAATTGAGTTGAATGATATAATGACAACAATAAAGACATTGAGACAATGTTAAGTCCTCAGTAAAACACTGACAATGACCATCATGTACTCAAAGCCATTTAATCTCGGTTGGATCAGTCGATTCATTACGAGTGCCTCTATGAAAAGAAATGAATTCATAATGAAAGTTTATGTCGCTCTTATAACTGCTTGGGCTGGAAGGAAAAAGACTTCGCTTTGCACTTCTTACATCCCCAGACTTTTGAATTTCCTTCAGTTTCACACAAAGTCCTTCAAAAGAGTCACATCTAAATACCACAGCGTTTAAGAACATCTTCCAGGCTTTTATAAAAGGTTCTCAGGAAATCACAAGCATTCCAGAACCGTTTCCAGACCCACTACTAAAGTGACGTGTTCCAGCACAACAATGACATAAAAGATACCAGCATCTAAATGATTCTCTTGTAATATCTGCTACACTTTTTGATGCTTTCAAATGTTTTACCTTTATTATTTTATTGATTTTATATTACAAGTCTGCTATTCCTAACATGTTCTGCAGTATTTACTTCACATGGTAGAGAAATCAACAGCAAAGAATCAACCAACCAGACACTTTTTTTGTGCATGAGTCAGATCCAAAAAGGTAGAGACAGACACATTTACAATATTTAAATAAACTATTATTCAGTACTACATAATTTATCTGATCTTCCAACAGACAATGGCAGATCTAGACAGTTGCGTCCCAAATTCAAGTGATGAGAGCTGTACTGTTTCAAAGGCAAAACAGCTCAAGTGATTGAAGAGTTCTGAAGGACTCCCATGATGCTTCAGACAGCGGCTCAGGGTTCAGCGCTGCACTGCGCTCGGTTCTAGAGCAGGTCGGGCAGGATGAGACCTGGCGGTTTGGGTTCCACACAGTTAATCCAGAAGTTAGCACAGCTGGCGTGGTACTGGTGACCTCCATAAATGAGCTTGAAGTTGTCCGTCTCCGAATTAAAGGCCTGCAGAGGATATGTGCAAGACAAGGTGAGAAAAAAAAAGATTTATAGGATAAAGTCTGATGTGACTGTAGGGACAGGTTGGGGTTGAACTACTAGGACTGAGGTGGTTTTAAAAGTATGTTTCAGGTTCAATACAAAGGAACCATATCAGTTGTTGGACAATATTAGAGAGCAATATTTGGGGTCATCTAAAACTCAATTTAGACTAACCTTTTAAAACATTACTGTTGAACGTAATCTTTAGAAAATATCAAAACCAATATCCATTTTTCATCCTGTAGCATTTTACACAATTGGTTTTTAGTTTTTAGTATTTTTATTTTCGCCAAAATAGTATTGAATTTTAATATCAGCCATTCATCAGTTTAAGCTATAACATGAAAATAATTATCAGCTTGTCTGTATTGACCAGACTTTTAATATCCCTAGCTAATAGACATCAATATTATGCTTGTTACCATAAGACTAATGTGATAAAGATCCTACTAACCTCTTTCTGATATAATACAATATCTCCAAGACACTAAACACTGAGACCAGAATTTCAGCTCATAACTACGGTTATCATTAACTAAAACTATACATAAAAAAAACCTTTATATTAATTACTTGAAATAAATATTAAATGAAACAAAATATTTTAAAAGAACTTGATTGAAACTTTTTTCAGTTACTTGCCAAGGCAACATTTTGTTCGTTATGTGTTAGTAAAATAACAAACTTAATATAAACTATATAGACATACAAAAAAAACTAATAAAAATAACAAATAATGATCTTTAAAAAAGCATCATATGACCCCTTTAATAGAACTGTGAAATCTAATTCCAACTATTAATGGATAGTTCACCCAAAAATTACAATTTGCTTAAAATGAACTCATCCTCAAGCCATGTAGATGAGATGCAGATGAGTTTGTTTCTTCAGCAGAACAGATTTGGAGAAATTTAGAATTATTGTAAAATTACGGACTCATATTTTGGCCAGTAGTGGCAGTTTAAAGTTAGAATACATTAATGATGCATTTGTTTCTTATAAACTTGCAGCTTTTCACTTCACAAGATGTTAACTGATGGACTGGCATCATGTTTATTACAGCTGATGTTTTTATCAGCTGTTTGGACTCTCATTCTGACGGCACCCATTCACTGCAGAGGATCCATTGGTGAGTAAGTGATGTAAAGCTAAATTTCTCCAAACCTGTTCTGATGAAGAAACAAACTCCTCTACATCTTGAAGAAATCACTGCTCATTGAAGAATTCACATACGCAACTTAAACACAACCTGCTTTTGTTAGTTTCTAAAAGAATGCCAAAATTAAAAATGCACGTCACAGATGCTGCTGATTAAAGCTTAAACTGTATTGAACCCAGAAAATTAGTTTACTACAAGTAAGCAGGGTCTCTATTAGTCACCGACTTGGCTCAACAAGTACTACATTCAACCTGCGTCTCTAAACTACATGTTAGACAGCACATTTATCTAGTCATATCTGACTGCAGTGTGGCATATCATCACACTCCATAAAAGAGACTAGAGCTCAACACCATACTGACATAATTTGTAGGATCAATAGAGAAAAAGAAGTGTGCAATCCTCCCACATACGCCCTATATATAGAAAAGAGAAACAAGAACCCAGTGAACTTCACTCAATATATCGATGTGCAGTGTGCGAGTGTGCTTTCATTCTGAAAGGCACAGCTGCAGTCGTGCATTTGTGATAAGGCAGTGATGATATGGATGTTATGCAGAATGAAGCTCCTAAGAAAAATCTCGGAGCTGATGCTGGAAGGAGAAATTACTCATGTTGTGAATCATGCTCTCCCACACTTGTACTATGCACACACACACTCCATTTCTTTCATATGCTCTTGACAATACTGTCCTCTTTAAAGGATTTGTTAAAAAAGAAACACGAAGATCACAAGGAAATTTTGATATTTGTATCTAATAATGCATACTTTGCTATGTTACAGTTCTACATGGAGGTCTGTTGTAAACCAGAGTAAACTGCTAATTTATCTCACAAATTTTCCTTTACTTCTTGTAATTGCAACTTTGTCTCATAATGTGACTTTAAATTTAACAATTGCGACTTTTCTCATATTATAATAACAATATCATAACTTGCAATGTGACTTCACATCTCGCAAATGACACCATTTCTCATAATTGTGACTTTTTCTCTCACCGTGTGACACTATATTCCACGATGTGACTGTTTCTTATTTTAGACTTAATTTCTCTCACAATTACTTTTTAGTTTTTGTCTAAAGTGCAAAATCTGAAAGCAGCATTTTCAGTGTGGTCAGGACTACTTCCATACACTTGCTGAATTATAAAATGCATTTTGAAACAAAACTATTTTTAGTAAAACAAAAACGTGAAAAATGCTATATTATTTCTAGGTCCCTAATCAAATAAGCGCATTTTTGCACTTCTTTTTAAAATTCAAGTATATATATATATTTACTTTTCACTCAAACTGTTGTGCTGATACTATAATTGAATTCATATGATTAAATTATAAAATAATCAGTATTATAAAATATTACATTTAAAAATGTGCAATCTATTATTTGGCAAAATAGCTATGTTTACATGCACCCAAATTAATCTGCTTATAATCGGGCTGAAAAGCCTTCATGTAAACACTTCATTCTATACAACCGAGCTCAATAAAAATGTAATTGAATTGAAAGATGACGGGTGTAGACCTGAAAATATCCGATCAACAGCAAAAAATAAAATGTATGTAAATGCTTAAATCTTATTATTTTCTCAAATGGATTTAAAAACACCTTGTACACATGCACAATGCCGTGATGCGTAGGTTTACATATATTTCACATCTTACACATGTGCATATGTTTATTCACGTCTCATGAATTATGAACTGGTTAGTCAATGAGACTGAATATTTACTAAATTTTTGCTAAAATGCTCTTCTGACATATACGGCAGCTTTCTTTTTAAGATAAATCAAGGCGAAAACGGCAGCAGCTCTGATGACATTAATGCGATGGTTTTCTTTGGTTCTGAACACACGTGCATTGTTTCAGAATACGTGTAATGTAATAAACGTAAATGAATATGTGAACTGGATTGCAACGTTTAGGGTTCATATAAACTGAATCTGAAATCGACTTGGATTGAGGAAAATTACTGCATGTAAACATACCTAATGTCAACTGTATTGTAAGGTAGCTGGCAATACCAAACCCTATTCAAAGTTATTTTAAAGCATCCAAGAGAATATCAGATTTTGAGTTCCTTGTCTGTCTATCTTATGTACTTGCACTTTCTCAATTACTTTCTGCCTTTCCTTGTTGTAGTACAGAGATGTGTGTCTGAGTGGACATATAAACGATGTTGTGTGATGGAACGGCTGATCCCGCGGTGTATACGTGTGTGTGTGTGTGTGTGT
>NW_015551025.1:287664-289537 GCF_001515605.1 Sinocyclocheilus anshuiensis | reverse complement strand
GGGGGTGCACAGAGGGGTGGCAGCTGCAGCACAAGCGCTGTTTCTCTGCAGATGAACAGGTGGCTCAGAGTCACTGAAAAGGTCATCCTAATTCAACCGACCTTGTTTAGCTGGCGGAAAGTTTAATTACTATCTGATTGCAAACACAGAGGGCATCCTACCTGCAAAGATGACAACACTTGTTCCGAGCAGAGTCTGAAGCGTTTGAAGGCCAGTGAGGAACACTCGAGCTTTACCTACATTCACTACAGTGAAAAATACAGTGGGATATTTACCCTTAATTTGGAGTGACTGTCTTTTGTCAGTGCCTGCAATAGCACAAACAAGTCAGCATCAGCATTAGTATAGAATTTATTTTTTCTGGTTTTGTTAATGAGCAAAACAGAATAGAAAGTTCAAAATAACTGCATTCATTCGAAATAAAATCTTTTCTCATATTATAAATGTCTTTACTGTCACACTTTTGATCAATGTAATGCATCCTTGCTGAACAAAGCATTAATTTCTTTAAAAAAAAAAAATTCTTACTGGCCTCAAACTTTGAACTTTTCTACAGAGTACACTGTAAAAAATGAATCATGGGTCTTGTCATTTTCATTTTAAAAATTAAGGTGATAATTAAAAATAGTGTGTATATTTCATTAAAGAAATTGTGGTTCAGTGTTGTATAGAAAATATTGAGGACTTTTTACTAATAAAACCAAGAGATGTGTTTTCCTCATTTTTTTTTAAAGGAAACTTAAGCAGTTTTGAGGCTAGAATTGAGGAACTGATTATTGTTTACATGATGAAATGGTCTGACTTACCTATGAAGATATTTTTAACAACCTTTATGTATTTAGCAAATCAATAATGCATAATTACAAATGCATAAAGGCCAAATACCCATCAAAGACTGATTAAATACAAGTTCATGTTACTAAAAGCTGAAATACTGAAATGTAGTACTCTTCCTGGGTTCTTACTACATTTGAGACGCTGCAGCTTGATGCTGCACTAATGGATGACTTTGCTTCAGTAGATACAGCTCAAATACAAACCAATCCTGATGGCTTTTAACTGCTACTTGTTATTGTCTGTTCACATTAGGTGCATCCAGCTGTGCTACAGGTGCTTGAATTAAATAACCTGGCATCTATTCTAATTTTAGCATGGATGCTCACCTCACAGACTCTGGATCTTTAATGGCATGCTGTATTAGCGAGAAATTAATTCACATTAAATTCTGGACACACAGAGTATAATCTAAACACTGCTAAGTAAACATTCATTATAACGGTTGTTTACTGCACAAACAAAATTGTCTTCTGAGAATCCATAACTACTTCATTGACTTGAAGTGTGCCATTTTAATGTCAAAATGCTTAAATACGTCCTCCTAGTTTACGGTGCAGAGACAAGTATAAGTCATTTGCATGTAGTGTTGCTTTCGTCAATGAAAATTATGACTAAATATCGTCGTCAACGAACCTTTATCACGTGACGAAAACGAGACGAGACGCAACGTAAATGCTGGTCATGTGACGATGACTATAATTAAATGTATAATGCAATATTGTTGATGAATAAAAACGAGACTAAATGTGGTTTACAAAATAAAAACTATGCTAAAATGTCTCTTCATTTTCGTTGACCAAAACGAGACGAAACGAAATGTTATAACGTTATTTCGTCTCGTTTAGTCGCGTTATTATTATTATTTTGCAGTATTTCTGTTTCCTGTGTCTCACTTCAGGGGCTGCATCAGGTTCCTCAAGCCCCACTTGCGGCATTATTTTAGAACAGTGTTTCCCAACTGGGGTGCCGTGTAAAAAATCCTTTTTTAATATTTTTAAATTGCTAAAATGTTCAAAAAAGCAGCTATTATATAATA
>NW_015551025.1:282667-287251 GCF_001515605.1 Sinocyclocheilus anshuiensis | reverse complement strand
GTTTCACTTTCACGTGGTGTGACGCTCTGCGTATTATCCCGCTCTATGCGTGTGTGCGCTCCGCTCAGCTCCACTCATATACTGTTCATGCTCATCGGAACAGCAGTCCACTCGGAAGTCCACTCAAAAATCGAGCTGACAGGAAACATCGATGTAAAACTAAAATGACAGCTTCACACAAAGACTAGACTAAAACTAAAATTAAAACAGGCCGCCAAAAACAACATTATTTGCATGTTGACTTCCTGAAGCATGTAAACACTGGCGCTTTCAAATAAATATTTTAAAATCATCTTATAGTGTTTAATATAGTAGTTTAATATTTTATTATACGAGTCTTATAAAATAAGTTTCAAACTGGCCAAGCTTATTTTTATGATAAGTTGAAATTGTATTAAATTTTTATTATTATTATTTTTTTATGTATTATATTATTAATATGATACAATTTTAATTGTATTAAATATTTACACTACCATTTGGGGTCAATGTTTTTTAAAGGCAATAATAATTAATAATCAGCAATGATCAGTGACAGTAAAGATGTGTACTATATATAGTTACAAAAGTTTTTTTATTTCAAATAAATGCTGTTCTTTTACATTTCTTTTCATCAATGATCCTGAATATAACATGTATTATGGTCTTTTGCAAAAACATTACACACAACTGTTTTCAACATTGATAATAAGAAATGTTTCTTGAGCAGCAAATCAGCAGATTAGAATGATTTCTGAAGGATCATGTGACACTGAAGACTGGAGTATTGATGCTGAAAATTCAGCTTTGCATCACAGGAATAAATTAAATTTTAAAATATATTAGAATAGAAAAACATTACTTTAAATTGTAATAATATTTCTCAATATTGGTGATCACAAGAGATGACTTTCATAAAAAAACTAAAAAAAACTTGGCAACCCCAATCTTTTGAATGGTAGTGTATATACAATTTTGTTTTAGATAAAAAGAGAATCTATGCAAAGTGTTAAGTTAATACACTGCTGCCCATTCCAGTGGACAAATCCTGTTAGCAGATTCAGCAGGATCACGTCCCTCCCCAGCGGGGACAGAAACTGAATGCTAGCCCAAGGTCAGTAGAGTGAATCATCCACAACCATGTGAAATCTCCACCTCCAGCCCAACACCACCACCTTTAAAAACACCTCCACTCGGAGATGCTGCTCCACCTTCAGAACCCTGATTTCAATCCACCCCCCCCCAAACCCCCAAAAACATAATTAAAAAGTGGGATATTAATCGGATGTCAGGAGCAGACAGAAACAGCTCTATTAATCTGCAGCGAGCTGGATGTGTTCGGCGGATCTATTAGCATCTGTGTTTTTGGTCACGGTGACTGATGGCTGAGCTGCATCTGCTCCTCAGACATCCATCCCATGATTCCTTGCTGCTCTGAGCCCCTCCTTCCCTGACTGCATCTAAAGTACTACGAGCAATGTTTACACCCCTATTACATCAGCAAATCTTGGCCGTTGCATTAATACAAGGGAGATTTAGGAGGGTTTCAGTGAGACGAGGAATCTTAATGAGCAGATTATCCATTGTGTGTTAACGAGGCGAATGGCAATGTGAAAATTACATGTTTAAACCAGTGCAGGATTGGATTGTACTTATGAATAGAAGAGTTTAATGGGATAGTTCACCCAAAAAAATTTATTCTGTCATCATTTACTCAAAGTTATTGTGGTCTAAACTACTTGGGTACCAGGCAGGATTATTACAATTAACTAAAACAAAAATCATAAAAAACAAAATAAAATAAAAACATTACTTGAAATAAAGCAAACATTTCAGCTAGTTGACAAAGCAACATTTCTTATTTTCATTTAGTTTAACTCAATGTACTAAAATAACTACAACTGAAATTAAAATAATAACAATTAAATTGACCTATTAAAAAAATCACAACAAAATTACTATAACTTTTAACTAAAATTAAAATGGAAAATACAAAAATAAAAACTAATATTACAAAAACAATATTATAATAGCATCTCAATGTATTTAAAATAATACTAAAAATACTAAGAAATGTAATGTCTGGAATAGATCAGCACGGACGTTCTGTTAAATATCTCTATTTGTGTCCCAAGGAAGAAAAACAAAAACAAAAAAAACAATGGTTTAGAGCAAAATGAGAGCAAATAAATGACACAATTTTTTAGTTTTGTGTAAACTATTCCCTTTATTATGATATTTCCTTGCCCCATACCACTTTTTGGTTTACGTCACCTATTTGCTGCCTGCCTCATGCTTTTTGGCCATCAGTCAGACTTACTCGCCGCTTCGGCAAGACAAGCTCGACATGAAAGATTGCTGTAAATGCTGAGAAAATGGGAGCTAAGAGCTCGCAGCCAAATAAAACACCTAAAGCTACTTGAATGAAAGCGTGGCCTCGACCGAGCGTCTGTAGATTTAGATGCATGAGTCAGAGCGTGTGCCTCTGAGAGCTGTTTTTGGCAGTGTGTAAGGAGACAAGTGCCGAGAGGTGAGTTCTGGTCATTTTGGCAGCACAACACGGGAGCGTTTGCCTGCCTGACCCCTGCAACAAGCTGCAAATTGGAGTTGAGGCAGTTTAGTGAATCCTACTCTTTTGAAAAGGAGTCCAAATGTATTCTCGTCTTTCTTCTGTAAAATTGTGAAAATAAAAGTAATAGTCAGGAGGGATGTTTTTTGGTTTCTTTTTGATAGGGAAAATTAAACGAATTATCTGTTCAATAATTTAAAGCAATAGCTCACCCAAACAATTTCTATGAAATTATAATGAATGAGGACTGAAGCTTTAAAAGCAACATAAAAGCAAATGCATCATAGAAATATCCCAATATGACTCATGCTCTATATTGCATGTTTTTTAACCATAGCTTTGTTTGAGAACAGGTCAACTTAAATTTTTACTATTAATATTCCTCTACAGTAAGTTGTTAAGCCAGTGCAACCGATCACTGATTCAGACAGATGAAGTCGAGATTTATGTCAGACTGATTTTGTGAAGTGGATCATGGTATTATTTTTAACTAAAACTAAACTAAAACAAACTAAATAAAAAAAAATTCAGTTCAGTTCTAATAAAATGAACTGAACTGAAATAAAATTAAATACAAATATTAGATGAAAAACTTTATATTTAAATTTATATTTATATTTACTAATTGGCAACAAACTGAACGTTGAGGCACTAAAATGACTAATATTAAATAAAAATAATTAAAAACTAAAACTAGAATAAAAATGTATTAATAAAACTGTAACAGTGTAAACACTGAACCGGATCAAACGATTTATTTGAAAAGATGCGAGTCAACAGAGCAATTATTTTACAAATCGGACATCGCTGCTACTCTCATAAATGACCAATGGAGAGATGGGGCAGATGTTAGCATTTTCAGTGAATAAAGACTTAAATTTAGTTAATTTTGGCTTTTTTTATTATGTTTATGATGCTGTTTTAGTGCTTTTAAATCCTTTTCTTGAAGCATGAAATCTCTGGTCCCCATTCACTGTAATGGCATGGAAAAGAGCAACCAGAACATACTTCAAAATTCCTGCTTTCGTGTTCCACAGAAAAATATTTGTCAAAACAATTTGGTTGAATAAATAATGACAGATTAATGATTTTGTAATAAAATTAAAATTTTGGGGTGAACTATCTCTTTAATAGGCAATATACTGTATGCGTTTTGTGTGTTAATGGTTGTATGCAGGTGTGTGTGTGTTTGGGGTGTACAGACCTTGCTGCGCGAGTCCACGTTGAGCAGACACACTCCACACGCCAGCTCTTTGGCATTCTTAATGCCGTGCCTCAATATACAGGAGGAGAAGTCCAGTGAGCTCTCATCAGGCTAGAGAAAAACACACACACATCATGAATGCAGTTCTTAAAAAGCAATCGGGACTCCATTGCATCCTCCACACAAATCCCTGGCTGTCTGTCAAACTTCAGTTCACAGAGGACACTGAACCTCACAGCCGTTGATTGGCCCTGCAGATCAATACATCAGCTACAGAATCTGTCCAAAACAGCAGGATTCAGGCAGAGAGAACCCGTCGACTCTATAACCACGTTCATTTTTATTATGCTTCAGAGCGTTTGTGGTTTTACGGCAGTGTGCCGAGACTTTATTCTCCCAAGCTGATATTATCTGACCGCACAACTCTAATATTATCTGCTGGCACTGATATTCTCCCATGAGTACACTGCATGACAAAGCTCTGTTCAGCACTCAGCAATCTGTTCCATACTACTGCACTTTCCACAAATAAGGTACTATTTGGTGTCTCATTACTTGTATCAAGATGCATGAATACCACATTTTTTGTGAGAACTATGAGATATTCTTTATATATTATTTTCAGACATAAAATTACTCCAACAGTGAAGTCAATTAAAAGTTGGCAGGAAATGCAAATATCTATTTCTTAAATGCAAGTTACAGATCTTTTTGTGAACAATTAATCTGAGCATGTTTCATTTCTATGAAATAGAAAACATGTGTGTGTGTGTGAATATATATATATATATATATATATATATATATAGTGGTGTGAAAAAGTTTTTCCTTT
>NW_015551025.1:280840-281732 GCF_001515605.1 Sinocyclocheilus anshuiensis | reverse complement strand
TGCCCTATTAGTAGAAAGTGCCTACTGATCCAGAGCTCACACCTCAAATAAACCACAGTTTAACTCCACATATATAATCATATTTCATCATAAATCAACCAGACTTTTGTCTGTTGCACTGTAAAAGAAATAATATTGTACTTAAAAGATGTGGTAGGTGTTAATTTCATAAAAAACTCACAGTGAGGTTTGCCAGTGACATGAAGCCCATCAGGTTGTTCCACACGCGGCTGATGTCTTTAAGCAGCTCCTGTAGTTTCTCCGAACAAACAGCCGTGGCTTTGATACCCAGCTCTGCACGCTTGGTCACGCGATACACCTCCACCACACCTATACACAATATACACCAGAAAAATCTTCTCAAAAACATGAACACAATTCAATGAAATTCCAAGCCAAGAAATGACAACAAATATCAAGATTTTATATGGTATGATTGTTATGGTATGAGAAAAGCTAAAGGCTATTCATCACAGCAGCCAACTCACAATGGAAAAATTAAAAGATGTATTTTTTTCTCCCTAAATTTGACGCTAAAAACAAAAGAACATCAAGTGCACTGTGGCTTTGTTCAAACAGACAGCAAAATTATGGATGTTTAACATGATGGATGTTACAAACACACAGCTTATCGCTGTACAAGATGTTAATTGATGGACTGGAGTCGTGTGGATTTTTGTGATGTTTTTAATCAGCTGCCATTCATTGAAGGATTCATTGGTGAGCAAGTGATGTAATGCTAAACTTCTCCAAATCTGTTCCGATGAAGAAACAAATTTATCTACATCTTGGATGGCCTGAGGGTGAGTACATTTGCAGCTAATTTTCATTTTTGGCTGAACTATTCATTTAAAGGGGTCATATGATGTGATTTCAATTTTTCCTTTCTCTT
>NW_015551025.1:255557-280564 GCF_001515605.1 Sinocyclocheilus anshuiensis | reverse complement strand
GATCGGCTTTCACCGTGGACGAAGCGGAGTCCAGCCCGGGGTCGTCACATGTAGTTGCCGCAAGCCCGCCGGCCGCTCCTTCGTCGAATCCGCCGGAAGCACCGTTCTCAAGCCCGCCCGCCTCAGTTTTTTTTAACCTTAAACCGCATAAACACATTTCATTACACCAAATACTCAAAATAATGTTCTTTTTAGCAACATCATATGACCCCTTTAATAAAAAAAAATTTTTTTAATCAGATTTCAAGTCATCCTTTGGGATGCAACACTTATGTAATGTTACGCAAAATTATCTGAAGCAGTGTCCACTAATATATATATATATATATGTTCTTTATCTCTTTTCATACCTGACATTCACCATGTAGTGAACAGTGAATAAGTGAATGAGTCAGTTGTTGTGGAAAGATTATTTCAATTTTTCTCTTGGCATCATTACTATAGCAACCAAAGGAAAAGTACTACGGATATTGACAACACTGCATGAACAAATGGATCAGTAACGAGAATGAGTTCTGAAGATTAGATCTGAAATCCAAACTGGATTTGTGTGCTGTGCGAACAGAGCCTGTGTGTGTGTTGAGAGAACCAAACAGGAGAAACAATAACCCAGCGGTGCTGTTCCCTGCACACCTCAGTGCTGAATGTCTTTTACACTGAATCCATTAGAGCGGCCCAGAATAGTTGCTCTGCTCTGTAACACTAGCCTCCCCCGGTCAGACCCAGAATTCCCTGCTCAGTCTCCAGTCACAATTGCTAGAGCCGGGTCAAAGAGCTTTAACAGTTTGTTTCTACATAACAACAGCACCCCATATTCCCCTCCTGCTGGCATGAGCACGTACAGCTCATTAAAGCCGCCCTGTATGAAAGAGTGAGTACAGAAATAGGAAGCAGATAACAAGAACACCTGGCCTGTCTGTTTGACTGAAGACTGCAGAGGCGCATGAGGAGCAGGTATGAATGTGGATGAAGAGATTGTGTGACGGAGCTGATCTTGAGTTTTACGGATGTCTGTTATGATGGGTAAAGCTGGTCTCTGACCAGTAAATAAAGTGTGACTGTAGTCTAGTCTCACCCAGCAGGTATTCCATCCCTTGTGCTGATTGGATAACCTCTGTGCACACCGTGGCGCTACTGATGCCATTAAGGGTGTTATTGGCAGTGGTGATGACCTGGAAAAAGAAAAAAAGACAAAGCTGTAAAGTGATCATATTTTTATATATTATATTATATTTTTAATTTTAGTCCTAAATTTAATGAATAAATCACAAATAATTTAATGTCAATATTTTCTGATAGTAGGAAACAAGTAGATCCAGTAGACGTTACAAAGAAAAATAATTGTATGTCCTTATTATTGAACTTACAGTATTAGACTATCACTGGCCTACAATCTAGTCTGAACACAAAATAGCGTCCTACATGAATTACTTCGAATCGGAAGAGATATTTCACCCAAAAATATAAATTCTGTCATCATTTATGAATCATCATGTCATTCCTAAACTGAATGACTTCTGTGGAACGCAAAAAAAGGATTTGAACAAATGTTTTTATCCATACAATAAAAGTCAATAGGGTCACTGACAATTTAAAATATCTTGTTTCACAGAAGAGCCATGAGGACCAGACACAAACCAACACCAAAAACTAGCGGCGGCAAAAGCTAACTGTAGTGTTCTTTCTCGTTGCCTGCCTCTGGGCCAGTTGCACTTAAAAACACTGCAAAGACTGCAGCCAGTGGCCAAATAGCAGTATGTTCTGTGCCTGTGTAAGAAGAAATAACTCCATACCAGCAGGTAGCAGTAGTGAGTATTCATTTAAAAAGGGAAACTGAACCTAGGACTGCAGATGTACAAACCATGAAGCAGCTCCGCCGCTGATTCAACATGCTCAACTGGCCGAAAAGCCACTGATGGAGGCCCGACTAGTGGCAAAGGTGCTGAACACACCACAAAAACAAGATCAACAAACCCTCAAAGATGGCCCGACATTGGCTGACCATTAGCTTGGCATGTCACGGTCTATACAGGTTTGGAGAAGTCAATGATAAAAGAATATTTTTTGATGAAAAGAATATTTTTTGATGAACTATTCCTTTAAGAAGTAAAAATTTAAACAACTTCTGAAATTTGTATAAAGAATTTTATCGCAATAAAGCGATAAAAGTTGGGTTGCCCCTCCCACAGTGAAATCTCATTGGCCCTTACTCTGTGTAACTGTATTTTAAATATCAAATGTGTTGTGACTGGCTGTGACTGCGCATTAACAAACAGGCAGATTTTGCTACTATATCATCAACATCTGTATATGAAAAAATAAACTTCTATGATTGTGAAATGAGTAACAACGGCCCTGCTGAAAAAACAAGCAACTGCTAAATCAAAGATCTGGTTGCAGCAGTTCTTAAGTGATTAGATCACACTTTTATGGTAGTTTTGGTATCGTGTGTTTATAATATGACACTTCTAAGACTATTAATAGACTAATACAGTTTTAAAGTGGATGCCAAGCTCTATATGAATGTGTGAGTGGAGGTATGTGTTACCTGCAGAGCGCTCTCCAAACACCTCTGCCATTCGTACGCATATCGCTCACTCTCCTGCCACAAGTGTTTGGAGAGACAGTGGGAGAAAAAAAGTAAAAGATGAAACAGAATGAGAGCTTTATTCACTGAGAAATCTCAGGCTGTATTCAACAAGGAGAACCTGTCTGTGTGCTCAAAAGAGAACATATGTACCAGAGAGAACCGAGAGAGCTAGTGACTGACCTCCACCTCTCCTGTGAGGTCCTTGTACTTGTCGCGGATGATCGGCAGCGCAGGTTTTTCATTTAGGGTGTTGGATCGGTCTCTGAAGGGCTGCTCAGGGGCAGGAGAAGGGATGGACCGTACAATTTCCTTCTCTCCTAGACTGTGACTACGCTTATGGGAACCTTTGCACAAACAAATGGGCCAATGATAAATGGGAGTGACCATGTTAAATAGGGCTGCACGATTAATCGAATGCGATTGTCATGCGCTTCTTGTCAGTAAAGCCGGTTCTGTGATTAGTAGTAAATCTCCAGCACGTGCAGCATTTACTACACAGAGCCATAGTTCACTGACAAGCTACGCAAAATCGCATTTATAATCGCAGACAATTTAATCGCGCGATTATGAAATCGAAGAAATCGTTCGGCGATTATGAAAGCTGTTTGCGTAGCTTGTCAGTGAACTACGGCTCTGTATATTAAATGCTGCTCCATCTGAAAGCACGTGATAATACCATATTTAGTAATGTTTTTACTCCAAACTCACTTCATAACATCAGTCGAGTGTTTGAAATAAATCCCTCTGTGAGATGATGTGGCTTCTTACACAGTATAAGGCACGCAACATATTTCATAGTATTCTAAGCAGTGATGAAGGCTATGTCGATTAGCATTGCATTATTATATACTTTATTTAAATGACGAACTCAGATAAACCATATATTGTCGTAGTCGTGTCTGTATTAGTCACGTTGAATCAATGAAAGCAGTTAAATCTTCTGTTTATTCAACAACCACTACAGGGATTTCCTGGGTTTCTTCTGCGAGGCGTATTTGGAGTTTCAGTGCGAGAGCGCCCTCTGGCCTTCGGATGGAGATTTACTGCTGATCACAGAACCGTGCTTCACTGAAATATATGCATGACAATCGCAGCTTCTGCTTAATCGCGACTTATCGCCTTTGTGATAATTGTGCAGCCCTAATGTTAAAGAAAATTAAACATCTAATTTAAAACATGTGACAAGTTCTTAGGCACATGCTCTTCATATTTATGTCAGATTTGTTTTTTTAATATTTTCAAGAAAGTTCAAATTGAATGACTGTTAAACATAATGTAGTGTAACTACCAAGTAATAACATTTTTCTTACACCTTGAAAACATCTAAGAAATATAGTTTTTAAGTATATTACCCAAGGTAAAAAAAAAAAAAAAGTATTTTACAAATGTCATCAACAGTGTTCTTATTGTTAACTAAAACTACAAAATATTTTAAATTGTTTTCAGCAACTTAAATTTGAAATGAAATAAAATAAAATTTAATAAAACAATACTACCTAAACAATTTTGAGATAGAAAAAATACAAAGATAAACAGTAGAAATGTTGCCTTGGCAACTAACTGTAATAAGTTGGAAGTACTAAAATTTTACATCACAATCCAAAAACATGGTGATGTGAGAAAGGAGATGACACATCTTACCCCACTACTCTCTATATAATGTATGAGTTTAATTGTTGATCCTGCTGTATAATTAAAACTTTCCAAAGCAATTGTCGTCGCTAATCCACGTGGGGACACAACACAAACCACAAACACCTAATTTGCAACAAATGATAATTATGTGCAAAAAGAGCAGCATAGTAATACAGGCATGCATTATTCATCAGGCACATAGTCAAACTGGCACAAACACATGCCATGCACACATAAGCAAGGAGATGGACAGCGGCACGACAAACTCATAAGACGCAGCGACAGGTAATCACACCCCCGCTGGGAAGCACATGAGTCTCTGCATGGTTTCAGGTGCTAATCCAAACCTGCACGAACCCCACTTCTCAGATGAACTGTCTGATAGGAGGCCGGCAGATGAGTAAGCCCTCTTTTGTTTGAACAAATGAAATTTAGTGGATGTGGGTGGGGATCAATAAGAGGCAAATAAGCTTTTATGTTATTAAGTAAGTGCTAATGCATTATGGGGGATCGAGGATGAAAAAGCAAAGGGGGAAAGTGATGAGGGATTTGGGTGGCAGTGTTTATCTATTGTTATGTGCTTCAGACGCCACTCTGCCATCTGTTGACTTTCAGAGAGAATGCAGCTGTGGACATGCACTGGATCCAAAGCACTCATTCACTAATAATGGTGTGGATTATTTTGTATTCGAGTCCTGATCACAAAAAAAAAAATTCCACCTAATGTACAACATGTGCATATGCACATTCATTAGTTGCTAATGCTAATGGATTTGGAGTATTGTAAATAAGTGACCAAGGTTAGTTATTTGCATAAGCACGCCCAAGTAATTTGCATAAAATGGGGTTTCTACACAAACTTTCGTCAATCTCAGCAAATATATGGTGCTCTGTACATTAGCGTATCTGCATTATTACACTGAGAAACTTTGACGCTTGAGCTATAATGCAACTTTTCTTACTTTTCCACTGTATATGACATTTTTTAGATCAAATATCTATGTATAAAATTTAAGGCCACCCAGAATATGATTATGACTTTTGGTTTAGTTCAGGGGTCGGCAACCTTTTCGACATGTGCCATTTTAAATTTTTCTGGTTAACCACTGTGCCAGTGGTTTTTAGTACAAAAGTTATTGGTAAAAAGTTATTTGTGGAAACCTTCAAATTTGTGTGCACACAGTGAAAGAGACCCACTTCTGTTAATATCGGAGCGTATCTGGGAGTTATTGGTGAATTATGATTTGTTCGCAAACATTCATACTCCGATTTCATGCAAAAATTTGTGCATTCGCACACTTGGTGAATGAGACCCCACTGGCTGTTAATATTTGAGTGTTATTGGTTCATCATGATTTCGGAAAATGTTCATATTCAGATTTCACATACAAATTTGTACATATTCACATAGTGAATGAGACCCACTGTCCATTAATATCTAAACATAAAATAAATGCAAATAGTTATTGAAGTTATTGGTGAATCATGATTTGCTCGTGAAAACGTTCATACAGATTTCATGCACACATTTGAAAGTGTGTTTTAGTGAATGAGACCCATTGTCTTAATATTTGAGCATAAAATATTGTGATCATGTGTTATTGATGAATCATGATTTGTTCGTGAAAACACACAGATTTCACACATATTTGTGCATATACACTTAGTAAATGAGACGCATTTTGTGTTAATATTTGAGCATTACTGGTCAATCATGGTATGTTCATGAAGTCGTCTGTATTCAGATTTCACACGTACATTTGTGCGTACACACACTTAGTGAATGAGACCCACTGTCTGTTAATATTTGAGCATAAATATTGCAATGCTAGGTAGTGGAGTTTTTGGTGAATCATGATTTGTTCGTGAAAATGTTCGTAACCCGATTTCACACACAAATTTTTACGTATGCACACTTGCTGAATGAGACCCACGGTCTTTTAATATATGAGCATAAAACATTGCGATTAAAGTTAGTGGACACATCGGTGAATCATGATTTGTTAATGAAAACATTTGTAGTGAATAAGATCCATTGTTAATATTTGAGCATACAATATTGCGATGGGAGTTATTGGTGAATCATGATTGGTATGTGAAAACATTTATACGCAGATTTCGCTCTCAAATTTGTGCATACACGCTTAGTGAATGAGACGCAGTGTCTGCTAATATTTGAGCATAAAATATTTTACTGGGACTTACTGGCAAATCCTTATTTGTTTGTGAAAATGTTCGTATGCCGATTTCACACACAGATTTGTGCCTATTCACACTTAGTGAATGAGACCCATTTTCTGTTAATATCTAAGCATTAAATATTGCAATGACACTTACCCTGCACAGACAAATCAAAGGTGGCAAGTTCGTTCTTGATCATCTCTTCACTGGACTTCACTTTGGCCTGCGTGCTGGCTTTCAAGAAGTCTGACTTTCCAAATTTGGGCTTGTCACCTTGGAAGGCTTTAAACTCATCGGTCAATTCACCCTGGTTGCCCTCTGCTTCAGTGGTTCCAGGAGGGGAGTCGGATTTCTCCGAAACTGTGCTGGCAAAGTCGCCAAAGTCATCGTCGTCGTCTTGACCGGCCTGCTCAATAGAGCCAAAGTCAGCGAAGGCTTCGAACCGGCTTTCAGTGGTGGAGCCACCATCTTTGATTGGGAAGGTGGTCACCTTGGCAACCGTGATGTGGGTGATGTTCTCCGAGCTCCCGAAAGATGTCTCTTTCTTCTGGACAACAGCTGAAGACGGCAGTCCTCCCTGGAGCTTCTTACTTTGACCAGATGTTTGTTTTTTTTTATTGAAGAACATGCAGTTCTTAAAACTTCTAAAATCACAAAATAAATAATGGTTAATTAATTATATATAGCCCAGTTTTGGTTCCAGGAGGGGAGTCGGATTTCTCCGAAACTGTGCTGGCAAAGTCGCCAAAGTCATCGTCGTCGTCTTGACCGGCCTGCTCAATAGAGCCAAAGTCAGCGAAGGCTTCGAACCGGCTTTCAGTGGTGGAGCCACCATCTTTGATTGGGAAGGTGGTCACCTTGGCAACCGTGATGTGGGTGATGTTCTCCGAGCTCCCGAAAGATGTCTCTTTCTTCTGGACAACAGCTGAAGACGGCAGTCCTCCCTGGAGCTTCTTACTTTGACCAGATGAGAGATCTTCCTTGTCGGACCAGTCGTAGCTGCCAAGACTGCTGACGGCGGATGTGCCAAAGGGGTCAAATTTCAAATCATCAGATTCTGTAATGACAACATAGGACATCCCATTCAAAAAAATAATAATTTAGGTCTTAGTGCTGTAACAACTGTACTACTTTTGTTATAGTGCCTTTTTACAATTTAGTAAAAAAATTGTTGTAGTAAGAATATTCTGGGTTCAATAAAAGTTTAGCTATACTGACAGCATCTGTAAAGTAGCATTTTAATTAATACATTTTCAAAAGTCTATGGAGCAAAACATTCCAGAGGGTTTATATTAATTCTGTATAAAAAGGCATATTTGAGTTGTCAAGTTATATATGAATTACCCATTCAGTGGTGGGACTACTGTTCTAGGCTGATAAACTTCTAATTGTTAGTTTAATTCTTTCTAATGCAGTGGTTCTCAACCAGGAGGCCGGGGCCCACTAGGGCGTCTCAAGATGAAAAATGCATTTAAATTTATATATATTGAAGAACATGCAGTTCTTAAAACTTCTAAAATCACAAAATAAATAATGGTTAATTAATTATATATAGCCCAGTTTCTGTTAATAATAATAATAATAATAAACGTTTGAAAAAAAAAAAAAACTGCTCTGACAATGACAATAGAAATACTGGAAATTAGCTATATTGGAGAACTTTTGAATATTGTATTGAACAACGGGGCTTGAGAACCACTGATCTAAAACCCCTTTTTGATACCACTGCGCATATCATGTGAAACTTACCATGTTTACCAGCTTTACATGGTCAGCAGCCAAAAGACTGGATTAAAACTGCATCATTGAGAATTATTGACTTTGTAACACTAGTTTCATGTTAAAGTATGTGAACGTTTTGTGGCTATATTTCTGAAACATGTATTTTAATATTTTACTAGAAGAACTTAAAATCTTTAAAGCAGAATTGGGCAAAGGGTCACTGGGCCTCCTAGTTGCATCTAAACTCGATTATACTTTTAGCTGGTTACCCTGTTTAGTCTTATTTGTTTACTCCTTTATGCATTAGGTTTAAAAAAATAACATAAATAAATACATTAAATCAACAAATACACAAGACTGTGCTGTTTTTGTATGTACATTTAGAAATGGTTTAAAAACCATCGACGTGACCGGGGTCATTTTTTCTATTAGTCTATTATTGATGGTATGGATCAGGATGACTCAATCTGTCACGGTGTCTCAAGTGCTCCTTGCTCATGATGAATTATTCCTGATATTGTCATATGATGAAGCCTTGGTTCATTAACTCGACACTTCTGGCACAAAGCCATTCTAATGATTCCGGAGTCCTTATCTACATCCAGAAGTCATTCTGAGTCCGGGAGGAAACACTCAACTTATTATTGACTAGACTGGATGAGTGACATCTGCATGTGTGGATTGATGAATGCTTTTCAGATTTGTTACAAGTAGTAGAACCTCATTTTGAAGGTCAAAATGGCTATGTCAGTTATTCTGCACCTTTCATTTCTCTAAAAAGAATCACTGTTTTGACTGAAAATCACAACTGGGCTGTGACTCACCAAGAGATACAATTTCCTGCCTTTCAGTGTAGAGTGTTGACGTGCAATCATTCACACTCTCATACAATCAACCACACCGAAAGACTGACAAAAGATCTGCAGCGATGCATTGGTCTGCGCTCTTTTAAGCTACTGCATAAACTTACCTCAAATACAGATTAATTTATTATTATTTATAAATGAGGAACTGGCTTAATTTGGAAGTCATAATGTTTAGAATTAAAAATAAATATGATTAATTCACATATGCATGAAAACACCTACTTCCCTCACAGTTAAGCGGGGCACGACTGTTCGCATAGTCAATCAATTTGTGAAATTGACAAGGACCCGGTGCAGTGTGATAATTCTGATGACTAAATCTGCTTTGGGTGGCAAGATTGAAGGATGGAGAGAGAAATCAAGACGGCACGCATGTCTGCTGTACCATTATTCATATTTATTACGACAACATTGGCAGAGAGAGAAAGAGAGAGACAGAGGTCACAAAATTCCATGAAAGATCTCGTTACAATAGTCTTGCCAAACTAACAATTAAAAAGTGTTTTTTTTTTTTTTGCATATTAGGAATACAAGGGCATGCAAAGTCAGAAAAAGCAGAAGTGAGAAGAAAAAGAAAACAGGACAGAAAATCCCAAATCCAGATGCAGAACCCAGCATTGAGAAGGCACATTTACAGATTAAGATTAGATTAGTTCTCACTGATCAAAGACACACTGTAGTCGGACTATAAAAGGAAAAAGCAATGAGAAATAAGGGAAAGTGATACAGAACATTTAAGCAAAGGCCAAGGTGATGCTAATATTGGTTTTAAGCAGCTTATTACAACCCTTTGAGAACCTGAGAGCTTTTATGGAGAGACTTGTTCGGAGATTTTGTATAATATAACTTAAAATGAGGGATGCACAATTAAAAAAAAATTTTTAGATTACATTTAGGTATGCTCTAAATAATTGTGAAAAGGGTCAATTAAAACGTTTAATTTGCGTCTACAAGTATTGAACATTGTGACCAATTAGAGATGTCCAAATTAATGGAAAGGGGAATCAGCATTAAATGAGTCACAATATAATACACAATATAATTAGTCACAAAACGCATAATAGCAATCTCAATATTAAGGTAAATGATTGACAGAGATTTCTGTCATAATCGTGCAGCCTACTTCAATCCAAAACTAATTCTTCTAAATCAACCAGGGTTTGAATCGCTCTATTAGGTGCTCAAAGGGTTAAAAGAAACCAGCGAAATCTATCCTAGAGCATTTACTGGTTTGAGTGACAGGCAAAGAACGACAAAAAGAGACAGTACCCTTTTTCTCTCGCCATCCTGTTCATCTCGGTTGGAGCTATTTTTGACCCACACAAGTCAAAAAGGTAACAATTTCATATCACGGCAAGCAGTATTCTCTTCATAAATACAAATAATACGCTTTCTGGCATAAATGCTTCAACACAATCAGCAGTACTAATCAAGTCTATCTATATTCAAAATAAATAAGAGTTTATTTTCCTGTAATAAAAATACACTATTAAATTTGCATGTATACATTTCCATTCTTGATAAAAACAACCTATTTTGTAAATATGCCAGAAACATGGACTAATCCTAATTGTTTAATGCGTGTAAATACTTGTCAATTTCACAAATTGAAGGCTGGCACATACTGGAGCACAGAAAAGCAAAGTTAAAAAGAGTTCCTCTTTCAGTGTGGTCTACGAGAGCAGACGTAACGCAACAAACCTGAAACAAAGTCACCTTCTTTACAAGAAAAAAAAGATACTCTAGGATGGTTAGCTACACATCCAGGGGTGTAGTGCAAATGTTAGGACACCCAACACTCTCAACCTGCTACAATATTTATGCTTGGACTCTAGAGGTGTCCAGTAACTGAACTAGAAGCATTTTATATCAGATGTAATTAGAACAGTGTTTGACCAGGTTTAGGTAATGCTAGTATTCACTGCAGTTACTATGAAAAGAAGGCAAAAGGATTCCTACAGACCTCAGTCGGAGAGGATGCCATGTTTAGCATGACGTAAATGAAAATGAGACTGTGAGGGATGGAATTACAGTTCATTAAATGTTGTATTCTTATATCTGGTTGCTGAACTTTCAGCGAACAAGAGAGTGAAAACTGGAGAGGACCAACATGTCTTAAAACATGGGTTGTGAAAATGAAAGGGCACCAATATTACAATTCTGCTTGATATGATGACTGACATACTGATAATTATTTTAATGCTAGACAATAGTTTAAAAAAACAATTATTAGCCAATAATAAAATTATATATTATTTTTCCTAAATAAATTGAAAATAAAATACTACAATCAGTTGCTTTAAATACAAGTATTTAAACACAAAATTATAATGTACAATGTACAGAGCAATTCATTATCAAGACTTTTCAGTGTTACTAAATTATTAGAATTTTTAAAGACTAACTTTAAAGGGAAGGTTCAACCAAAAAAGACAATTCTGTCATAATTTACTCACCCACAAGGTGTTCCAAACATAAATAAGTTCAACTTCTTCAAATAGGTTCAACTTCTTATTCTTATCTTATAAAAAAGTTGAACTTCAAGTTCAAATAAGAAGATATTTTGAAGAAAGTTGGTAAACAAACAGTTGACTGAAAGAAGTACTATTAATGTCAATGGCTACCATCAACTGTTTGGTTACCAACATTGAGAATTTTCATTTTTAGGTTAAAGGCACAATATGTAAGATTTTTTTATTAAAATATCCAAAAACCACTAGAACAGTGTTATATATTTTGCTGACTTGTGTACTTACATTATCCCAAATGTTTCTTTTATTTATTAAGGATGACGACGACGATCAACGGCACAAAATATGCCTAAACAGCGCGCGTGCAAGAAAGAGAGACTGCCTGAATGACTGAGCACGTCCTCCATCAGGTTAAGTCATATTCATGAAAAAAATTAGTTTGCGATGTCCTAAGAGTAATGTTGTCGTAATATCCTAATTAATATCTTTTCAATGTTTAGGGGTAACGTACTCCCTCAGACTGGTGTCAGTGCATCAGCTTCAGCTTTTCCCCCTGTCGTTTATCCCAGCGTTTACCCCTCACGTCACTAGCTCCACCCTTGCGCCACAGCTCGTGACCGGAAGAGAAGATGAGTCGTTTTGAGGGGGAGGGGAGGTTAACGTTTTAACGTAAAAGATTACGAGGGCACATGAATTTTAAAAAAATAATGAAGTGCACGGATAAATTATTTATAATAAACACTACAGTATTCCATTCAAAAATAAGAATTTTCTATTTTGATTTCATGGTGACTTTAATATGCTGTGTGTTTTAATAGACTGGTGACGACCGCACAGAGTAGCATTATAACAGAACTTTCAAATGTATCTAGTATGATAAAACCGCTGCTTTTTTTCCCCCACATACGCACGACTGGAAGGAGCGGAAGCGGTCGACTGTGGCATAATAAAAGCCCAGCTGCTTTCGAGCCATGTGTTGCGCCCGTTCAGCGGCATCGTTTTGCTTCGACGGCGATTTCCGGTTTTGTTTTGTAGAAAACATGGAAACACCAAAGATGCTTTAATATGTTATGCGTGACGAATGCACAGAGTAGCATTATAACAGAACTTTCAAGTGTATCTAGTATGATAAAACAGCATTGCTTTTACCCCACATACACATGAAACGGTCAACTGTGTTTCGCACTCGTCTCTCATTAGCAATCGCTCCTGCGGCCTCGTTTGCTTCCATGGCTTTCAGCCCCACCCTGCTTCATACTACAGTGACGGTAATAAATCTTTAATACATTAGCTCATGAACATTATTAGAGCTCAAGTCCCGTCGGATTGTATCGGCTGTGGGGATGAAGACGACAACTCCCATGATTCCACACTCAGTCATGGCGTCATCAAACTACGCCTTTGTCTATTTTGAATACGTGCCTTTTAGCGGCGAAAATGACATATTGTGCCTTTAACGATCCCTTAAGTGAGCTGTAGATGAAAGCAAAGGTAGACAATTAAATATCCAATAATGGCTGACTCTGATAAGTAAAAAATAAATAAATAAAAAATCATAATACTGCCCGATAACTGATATACCGTCATATCTGCAAATAGACGTAACCTAAGACCTTCAAATATATAACATACTGATCAAACTACTTCCATCCCTCACAAACCCTCTTATTTCGTTCACATCAAACTAAACATGGCATCTACTCTGGCTAAAGTCTATTGCTGCATTCATTTCATGTTAGAATTAGCATCAATATTACCACCTTTACTTGTTTTTGACAAGAAAAAAAAAACATTTCATTAAATTTCCAACTTGACACGACAGGTTTGACAAATGTATTAACTCAAACTTGTCCTGTCCAGTTGGAAATGTTTTTATTAGTTAAAACGTGCAACTAGTGAGAATCTCGTCGCAATTCTGACCATACATGGCAGTAGCAACAATCAGTTGTGGTGCATATTATTTTCAGGTCTGGTTGTTGGCTCTGGTGAGACCACACAAGTGTATGGGAACTCTTCCTACTGTGCTTCCTCAACGCCAACCAGTCTGCGCACACGAGGGCTGATAAGAAGCCTGACGCTGACTGAATGAAATATTGTGACTGTGTTCTCACCCTGATACATGATGAAGATGAATGATAATAAAGTGAACAAGCACACACATTTGTGGGATGCTTTTCATGCAGAACAGATAACATGAGAAGCAGAGAATGAGTGTAAATAAATGGTGACTGACGTTAGTAAAAGATTACAAACAGGTCCATCAAGAGCTCTTGGGGGTCATTGAGGCCTCTAAGGAGAAGGTCTCACTAACTTGGCGCCCAATGTGCTCTCCGATTTCTCAGCGTGGACTGGTATCTGATGCACGTAGTATGCAGCTCAAGTACAGGGCAGCCGGTTCATGCGTGTGTGATATGACTCGGGTTAAATAAGGTAGTGTTTTTGTATTTTTGCTAATGTTTGCACTGAGGCACGGCATCAAGGATTCTCCATGCACATGCAACACGGATAACCATCACATGAACGGACTATATTAACTACAACACCTCTTGGTTATATCAAGAGAGGCCGTTATATGACTTGATATGAAGGTGGAATTGTAGATCAGATAAAGGAAAGAAATGTCAAGATCATTTATCATGCTTAGACAAATCTAGTCGCCTGCACTGGAAAAACGGCCAAGACTTCAGCGTCATTAGCATTTTAATCTGGCTGTTTATATATTCCATCTGTAATTCTGATGAGCGCAAAATGGCTCAGAGTCAAAAATCTGAACAAATGTAAAGTCAGACATGTCATGTTGGCAGAATTTAAATTAATATTGCCATTTTGAGCAAAAATATTCTGTCTTTCTCATAATCATCTAATCACATATTTGAATGTGAATATTATCAAGTCAAATGTGATCATTATAAAGTTTGGCTTTGCACCAAAAATACATTATTTGGCACATCCAAGTCAAATCAGTTTAATTGTCAGTTGTCTGAAATGATGAAATCAGATTTTTGTTTTGCAAACCAAATTCAAAAAACATTATATGAAATCTGACTAAAATCTTATTTTCAGAAATTAAATTTAGTCTAAATGGTAAGATCGGGTTTTAAATGCTTTTTTAGGAATTTGGGAAAGGTACATAATGTCAATAAAGTTTGATCTGTTAGCTGTGTCCAAATCATTTTTTTTTTTGTATATTTAGTTTTACTTTTAGATTTATTTCCAACGTAACGATGTGGCTATGTAGTAGGGCTGCACGATAAATCGCATGCGATATTTAATGCGCATCTTGTCAGAAAGCCGGTTCTGTAATGAGAGGTAAATCTCCATCACCTGTGGGCTTTCACATTGAGCAGCATTAACTACACAGAGCCGTTGTTCACTGACGAGCTGCGCAAAAAATCGCGCGAATATGAACGTGGTCAATTTGAAAGCCCACAGGTGATGGAGATTTACCTCTCATTACAGAACCGGCTTTACTGATAAGATGCGCGTTAAATATAGCATGCGATTTATCGTGCAGCCCTACTATGTAGCAAACAGTATGATATCGGACACAGCATACTATATGCATGAATGTATAAAATATATGAATGTATTCAAACTCATGTTTTAGGCATTACCATAACGCCTTTGTGTTGAGTTCATTATGTCCCAATGTAAGGAATGGACATGAGAAGCCAAATTGGAAGTTTCCGGTCCAAATTTCTTCTCTTTCCACATTACTGTTCCAGCTATTCTCATTCTCTTGGCAATGACACTTAAGTCATTACTACGGCAAGTGATGTAGATATTACAATGACAACTGAACAAATGGATCTGATTTTATCAGTTGCGAAATGTCAGTGTGGACGGTCAGTCCTGAAAATCGGAGAAATTAATCAGGTACAGCGTGAACAGCTTTTCTGCATTCCACCATTATTACGTGCTGCTTTGGTTTGCGTTTCAGGTACACTGACATAATCAAAGCAAGGGAAACAGGGTAACCAAAGACAGATGACGTCAATGACAACATGAACAGACGAACGACAGGAGAGAAAACCAAGTCACGAGCTATTAGAATTAAATACTGTATATAAATGTGCTTTCGTAACTGCCTGATCACCTGATAACACTTGGAGTTAATAATATCAGGTATTGTGCTGTTAGCAATAATACTAATCTCATGAGATTAAAATTCACAAGCACAAGTTTTGACTGGTAAAAATTAATAATACATAAGTTAATTAAATAAAAATAAATAAATGTAAACAACAATAAATACTGTAGGTTTACAATTGTGCATGATTCAACTGGAATTGTATATAACTTGAATGGGAATGACTACATGATATGATGTGTAGCGAGTTTTTGATATGTAACTATATCTCAGCCGCACTGAACACACAGACAGTGTTCCAACTGGGCGTCTGACAGGGCGGTTGTTCAGCCTTTGAGAGGCCTGAGTGGTCTGAGCATGTGTGAAAGAGGGAAAGTGGTGACAGACACAGTAGGCCAGACTTCACCAGAGCAAGCGTACTAATTCCTCACCTGCAGCTGGGGGTTGATGGGATGACAAACCAGGGAGATCTAGGGAGCTATCAGACATCACATGCTTCAGGTCTCCACCCATGTCTGACAACTTCATGTCTAGCTGTACTGAGAGCGCATCCTCCAAGTCCTCCTTCCCCACGCTGCTGCCCCCAATGGACGGGAGGTCCAGGGATTTCACAGAGGCAGAGTCCTCTTTGGCCTGCTTGAAGGCGGCCACTTTGTCCACCAGGCTCTTGTCAGATGCGCCCAGCGCAGTACAGAATTTAGACGACTGGAAATCTGCAAAGTCATCATTGACGCTCTTGAGCGACGAAAAGGAGCCCCCGCCACTTTCTTTGTTATCGTCATAGGCCAGGCCACCTTCTAGGGAAAGCTGCTTGAAGACGTCGTACTTATCAGTGCTGATTTGCTGCCGCTGCTGAGACATCTCCGCCTGGCCCTCGCTTCCAACGTCTCCAGAGCTGGTCTCGCTTCTCTGATCTCTCGAGCTCCCGAACGCCATGAAGTCAGCAAAGTCATCCTGAACGGTTGTTCCAGTTCCTCTACCTACTGTAGAGGTGGTGGGAGCTACGTCGGAGGACGATGATGAGCCAAAAAGAGCAAAATCACCAAAGTCATCACCCCTTACACTGGGAGGTTTCACGACTGAGGGCAATACCAGGGATGGTGGCGCTGAAGGGAACAGACTGCGTTTGGAGTCAGCAGTGGGAGTGGGAGGAGCCACTGTTGTAAAGAGGTCCAGGTCTGCCATATTGAGAGGATTTCTAGGTTGAGCCAGAGAGGCTGGCTGTGAATGGGACAGAGACTGAGAAGAAGAGAAAGGAGGAGGAAAAGTTGGCTGGAACTTGGCCTGGTCTGGTGGGTCTAGTGGAGAGACAGTGTCGGCTGTTTTAAAGTCTGTGAAGCCATCGTCGGCACTGACAGACTTGAAATCAGCAAATCCCTCCCCTGCAGAAAAACAAAAAGAAAACAATTGAAGGGCATGGCGAACTGCATTTCACACCGAAACAACAAAGGACAGAGAGCTGGCACGGCACAATACAGAGTTTGCCTACAAGTTGCCCAAAGCTCCATTTCATGGGCCTAAAAAGAGAAAAACGGATTAGCAATGCTTAACGTAAGCTATGTTTGACTTCTGAACTGAAATAAAAAGGTGGCACAATGAAACTGAAGATGTTTAGTGTGAAAATATAAATCAACCTGACACAGAATATAGCAAATTTACAATCATATTTCAGTCCTAGCACACAAACAACATACAAAAAAAAACACAATCAGGTTCAACCACAATCAATCCATTCTTATGTCACTTGTAGTGAAGTGAAAAGTGGTAGACCAATTAATTGGACAATATTTGGCCATTTTGTGACTGGCTCACTTGGCCAATAAGTAAGCTTTGTCTTACAAAATCTACAAACAGCCTAGGGCTGGGTGGTATGACGATATAATATAGTGCTGATATGAAGTATCTATTGCGAGAGATTTATGTAAATGTATCAGTGCAGTGTAGAATGGCTTAAAATTACTGACACATTCGACTGAAGCATGAAAAATGCACGATAGAGAAAATAAAACGATAAGTGCAATAAGCCACGAAAATAACTATTTGATAATTGCACAACAGCATGCAATCGCAGAATCAGTTATTTTCACAGCATACTGCACTTGAACGCAAATACATTCAAAATTGTCAAAATTTCAATTTTGGCAAGTGTTCACATAAGCAGTCAGTTATAATCAGTCTTCAGTGAACTAAGCATTAGATTTTTTTTAGTCATATGACCAACCTCTTCAACAGCTTGTTAATGGATAATGTATATTTTATATAAATACTACCTTGTATTAAAATAAATTTTAAAACAAATAAGTATTAAATATTGAAAAATAAATTAAATTAAATGAGTATTAAATATTTTGTGAAATAAATGTTAATGTAATTTTACATTACCATTTCGCTATGACTAAATATTATTATTATATAACATAATAAATATCGGCAATGTATCATCCATTAGTCACTGTGCCCTCTCAATATAGGCCAATAAAAAAACATTTTGATCAACCACTTGAAGTGAATGACACACAGATGACAAATTTTTTCCATTTCAGCTGCAGCCTATATAATGAACCAAAGGTAGAGGGAGAGCAGAACAGAACTACAGGAGTTCTGGAAAAGAGATCACTGCAACCATCGACTTACTGGCTCTCTCAGAGCTGTTGCCACTGGATTCTGCTCTAGTGAGACAGGGACACATACACATGCCTACATCAGTGTATGGAGCCCTTCATCAAACTAAACACACTATAGGCAGGTACAACTGCATTAAATTTAACCTTTTAAAAGCAGATCTGGGATGTGTACTTGATGTGTTCATGCAGTGTCAAGACACGCATCTGCTTACCAACTGGTTTTCTGTCTGAAGGCTGCTCAAGCTCTCGGAAAACACTGTATTTGTCACATGAATCTGGAACAAAACACAGTAAAACAATGCCTGTGTGTAGAAGCAGTGAAGCGTGCTTTTAACTAGACCATAATAATGATAGAAGGAGCTGCAGGAAGGTGATAAATAGCAGGATAAATTTATGCAAAACACATCTGCGGGCTACACAGTCTTCTTAAATGCATTTAGACAAGAGAATCAGTCTTAAAAGTTAAACCAATATGACAGCAGTATTCTGAGAGATCTGCCTTCCTCAAAGGGCTAATGAGGTGTATAGAGCTGAATGGATGTGTTTCTGTGTGTTTTACCTGAGACAGGAGGTGTGGGCTCTGCAGGCTGCTCCACTGACAACTGTTTAAACACTGCGTATTTATCAGAGGAGGAGGAGGATGAAGACCCTGACACTGGAGTCAGCATGGCAGGAACACTGTATGAAGCAGACAAAACGTACACCAGTCAGTCCAAACAGATTAAAGTGCTTTACAAGCTACAAAGAGTTTACAAGCCAAAACATAATATTTAGTTTTGAGATACTTATTTTTGTTATTGATGCTCCTAAATGTAGACTAAACACATAAAGCCTGAGGCACAATCCTAATTTGCATACTATCCCTGCTATAAAGTATGCAGAATTAGGATTTAGTGCATCCAAAATCAAAACAAACTGAAAATAGTATGCCAAAGTTGGCCAGATATACTATACCCAGTTGATTTTCAGTATTTTAAGTTGTAGAAGGATGGTAAGAAAATTTTAAATTTTAAAGGTAATAAATTTAGACAGATACTTATATTTACACATGAATGCAAACAGTTTGTGAAAAACAGTGTCTGTAATATCAAGACAATTTTGTAACAGTATGTCCCAATACTGAAAAGCATGTACATTACAGTTCAAAAGTTTGGAGTCTGTAAAATTTGAAAATGTTTTTGAAAGAACTGCATTTTTTGATCAAAATTACAGTAAAACAGTAATATTGTAAAATATTATTAACACAGTTTAAAATAAACTTTGATATATGAATATATTTTTCAAAATATAATTTACTCCTGCAACGGCAAAGTTTAATTTTCAGCAGCCATTACTCAAGTCTTCAGTGTCCCATGATCCTTCAGAAATCATTCTAATATGCTGATTTGCTGCTCAATAAATATTTAGTATTATTATAAATGTAATATGGAAACAGTGATACATGTTTTTTTTTTCAGGATTCTTTGATAAATAGAAAGAACATGTTTTTAAATAGAAATCTTTTGTAACATTAGAAATGTCTTTACAGTCACTTTTGAACAATTTATTGTATATTTCTTTCAAAAGAAAAAAAAATCTACTTTCCCAATCATCTGCAAAGTACACACTTTCAGTGTGTAGTAGAAATATGCAACTTGAAATTCAGCTCAAGGTTTTTACTAAAAGTCTGTTTCTTTCTTCCTCTCTGTCTTGGATCACTTCCCTCATAAGAGAGTGATATTCCCAGCACAGGAGAAAACCTCTGCTCTTACCCTCACTTCCTGTATTATTCTCAACACTCACTTTCACTGATTTAATTAGCAAGCAATCTGACACATTCAAGCACCAAAATATTCTTCTAAAACAAAGGATCCTTTGTGCTTAGTGAAGCTGATCGACCGGTAAAGGCCGTGGCACTCAGCAAATGTACTTTCCAACCTCTCACTCCCTGCTAGCCATAATTGCCGTCTTTTCCTTGGGAGCATAAAATTGTGCAGATGATAGAAATAAAATGGAATGAGCTTATCAGCTGTCCACTGAAATGGGTTCATTAGAAAAGATGGCGGGGGTTTAATTGTTGCGCCGAGCAGGTTATTACAAGCCATTACAAAGTGGAGAGCGATTCCATGCTCCAGATGAGCAAACCGAGTCTAGAGGAATTAACAAAGCATAAAAACAATATCAGAAACTACTAATGAGAGATGACAGGATGCTGCTTTACGATGCATTTCTACAAGCAGTTTGCATTATATATAAAATACGCTTTCGCAGGCACGTAACAATATGCCATGATGCATATGGGAGTAACTTGACGAAAAGCTGCGCTCATACCCGCTTTGGGATGACGCCGTCATGCTGGGGAACGCTCCTCCTGCCTCGCCTTGGAAATCTGTGAATGAGTCATCTCCAGCACCGGCTTTGGGGGCTTCCTGGAAGTCCTGGAAATCGTCGTCATCAGCCTTGGTAGTCTAATGCAAGCCAACAGAACAATAAATCAGTTGTGACAACAGAGTGAGGTTATTATCTGTAATAAAGTGTCTGACGTTTACCTGAACAGGAGGGAAGTTGGTAATGAAGCTGGCTGGTTGTTGTGCAGGTGGGTTCGGTGTCATGCCCATGACAGGTGGTGCAGCGACCGGTATGGCCATAGACACGGACACGGGTGGCTGGGTCATGATGGGCTGCTGGTGCTGAGGCAGGACAGAAGGGATGGCCATAGCCATGGCGGGTAGATTGGGCACAGGCGGGGAGGGGAACTGACTCAGGATTTCCAGATTCATGACTGTAAGGCCACTCTAGAGAATACAACCACAATATGCAACTTAAACAGAGTGGGTTAGTTAGGGGTAAGTCATTTAAAGTGACTCAAACCAGGTACTGTGAAACAAAATGCTGGGGTAGTAACCGTCCAAGCTATCAATGGAATGATAGGACCAAAGTTTTATCTAGGATCTGTATCAAACAGTCTGACATAAGACTGTTGCTTTTTGTTCATTTAAGATTTCAATGAAATCATATCATAAAGTGGACAAGCAACATTCGTAAATGGCCATAAAAGTCAGTGTATACCTAGCTTTAGGCACAAAATGCAAATACAGGAACAAACACTTCTAGCTATGCGATCTTGACTCCATGTGTCATTGCATTGTGTTGTACAACAGGATCAAATACTTGCAACTTGTTGGCTCTCATAATTTGCACACTTAGAGGGATAGCTCACACAAGAATGAAAACTCTGTCATTTACTCACCCTCATGTCATTACTAACCAATAAGACTTCTCTTTATAGCTTGGATTAAACAACTCAATTCATATGGATTTATTTTACGGTGTCATTTTAACTTTTTTGGACCTATCACGTTTTGGTTACCTGGACTTTGAATGGAGAGACTGAAACCACTCAGGTTTAATTTAAAATATCTTAATTTGTGTTCATGGGTTTGGAACGACATGAGGGAGGGGTAAATGATGACAATTTTCATTTTTGGGTGAACTATCCTTTTAAGTAGATGGATCTGAAAGAGATTTGAACTAAAAGCTTTCAGATACCAGCCCAGATGTTTAACCAGTACACCAGGACTCTACAACTCAAGCCAGTGGCCACAAATTGGGATTGATACTTATGTCTGCAGGACACTGGCCCTCCAGGACTGGAGTTGAAGAGCCCTGCAGTACACCACACCATCCCATGTTAACCAAATATATTTTAAGAGAAGCTATAAAAGCGAAGCGTTAAAGCAGAATGATAACGTCAATGATAACAAGTAGCACAGATCTTTGAAAGTCGACTGATAAATGCTGATTACTGACAGTCATTAAGCTGAGGTATGAGGCACTGCTATAAACATAAGACACTCAATTAAAGCTGATATTCTCCCTACACATAACAATGATTTAGTGAGCTATTAGACATGAGCGCTTCAACACGCCTCGTGCAGGAACACTGAATTTACGGCATGACTTTCATCAGGGAAACGAAATTAAAAAGCAGGCCTGTCAGACAATAGACCTCCTTCTCCATCCAGATGTCTATTTCCCCCTACTCCTTGAGGTTGTCTGATTTGTTTGCCTAAAATATTCATTAAAGTCAACTTCCATTTTCAATGCCATTTCTGGCATCCTCCAGAGCTTTTCCTTTCTTTATTGCTCTACAAAACTGAAGCACTGGAAAAGTGGCTCCTCATTGAGCTTATCAATTTGCATAACAAATGCATAACAAATGCGTTATTACTGGAAGGGTCCCATGAGTTGCTGAAAGAGCTACAGTTTCTACTCGCAGGACTGTAACTGCCAAGAGTAGCAAGGGAAGATAAGAAGATCCCCACACCTTTGGCCTTAAGTAGCACCTAACTTCCCGTCACTGCAAATCTACATACTCTTGGTAATAGAGTATCCACTAGGGCTGGGCGATATGTCAAAAATATCTTATCGATAATCACCTTTAAAAATATCGCGATATCCGATAATATCGTCTACCTAAGCCCCACCTCCACCACGCCCCGCCGAGACAACATTGCTGACATGCTCCATAAACACACACCATGTTCAGTTCATTAAGACCAATTATTGCCACAAAGTTTGGTTTTACTTTTCTTAGTTTGTGCTTTAACTAACAGAAAACATTAGCTTTGCTGTTATTTTGGTGTTGCTAATAATTTCCACTCTGTTCTTATCAAATTTGTGTTCGAAATGAATTTCGTTTTGTGAGGAGAACTGTTGAGGAAAAATAATAGAACCCAATTTTAATTTCATCATGGTGAAGTTGGACATTCTGGCGGTGATTGTAAGAATGATAAATGCATGTTAATGTCATATAATAATGTCTCGAATAAAATATGCCTATTTTCCGATGTTTCTCTTTCTTTTTGGCATTATCGCCTGTGTAGACATTTCATGATGGTAAGTTTAATTTCCTTAATTATAACAATTGCAGCGTTGTTTTTAAACTTGTAGTCAAGCTATAACGTATTTGATATGTATCATGTATGACTGAAATTATGCAGGGATTAAAAATTAATTCTAAGCAAAAACGGTAAGGTTTTTTTTTTTTCCCTTTCTGGTAGCCTACTAGTTCGGAGGTCTCCCTGTCATGTTTGTGGTTTTTCATCATTATACAGTCTGTTTAAATAAATATTTAGAAACACATGCAGTGCTACTTTTTGTCTTTTTTTCTGTTTAACTTTTATTAAACTGCAGCTCACAATAGAATAGGCCTATACCCTAAATAACGATAAATTATATTGGAACGCATCTCCAAAATAATCGCATACACAGATGCACGTTGCCATTACAGTAGTCATCGCCGAACAACAGGCAAATCAAATATAAGCTGAGGTTACAAAAGTGATTCAGTCAAGATCAGTGAGGGATTTTCTTTTCTTTTGTTCTTTGATTAACATTATAATGACTGGCGACAGCGGCTGCTGTCAATGCACGGATCCAATACACCCTTGTTTTCTTTCTCAACTCTTTATGTTCACTTAAGACATAACCGATTGTATTTATGGGATATTTTTATATAATTCTGTGTGTATTTGTCCATTCGAATGTGTAAGAATGCGAGAAAGAGAGCTCAGTCCAGTGTTCGCATATATAAGAGGCGGCTTTTGTGCGTGTTTGCAGCACAGAAAACAGTGTGCAAGTGCAGAAGTGAGTTCTATTTCGTCTTTTTGCAGTTAAATCTTTTGAAATTACAATAAATGCGCATACAGAAATCGAGACGCAAAATCGAAATGTAATTTTATAACAAGTAATTTGATTCCTGACCCTACGCATCTGATTTCCGAAATTGGAATGGCTTTTCGTTTCCCAACCCTCCTACTAAATTATTTCATTCTTGCATGCAAAAAAACCTGTATGGTGACTATGGGTTATGTAAAATATTTTTTGCAACTTACTAGGTTTATCATGTCATTTTTTCCCGATAATCGTCTGTTACCTGATTGTTGACATCGACATCGCGATACTTACGAGACATCGTCGATATACAATAATATCGTCATATCGCCCAGCCCTAGTATCCACATAAGAAATTTTTGAAATTATGGACTTTCGGCAACTACCTGGGCAACTCCAATCAAGGCCAGTACAGTGTACAGCTCTTCTTTGGTCAGCTTGCCAGGTGTGGTGCGGTTGGCCAAGGCCCAGATCTGTCCGAGAGCTTCTCGTGGCAGACCCGATGATATTAGAATTGGGTAGAGTTTGGCTGTGTCAATACCTGTTGGTGTCATGGTGAACTCAAGGATCTTCTTGAACAACTCTGTGAAGAGCAAACATTTGGCATTAGATACCGGGATATAAAACTTAACTTGCAGAACTATGAAATGATGCAAAAACCAATGATGTCAAGAGCAAGTACCTGGGATAAGCGAGTCATTGTACAACCAGGATGGCACCATGGGTTGCATGTCTTGTTGGGGGTAGACGCCCACACCTGTTTGTGATGAACATGGAGACAGTGAGATGTTGTTTGTGGACTCTTAAGCTAAGAGTGCCTGATCAAGCATATATCCCATTTGCCTACTGCACAGTCAGACGTCCCCCACACCTGCTGTCGGCAAAGCTCAGCACGGATGTACTACCGACACCACGCACAGATACACTAAAGACTCCCACTGCTTCTGCCGTCAGCTCAGCCGTCTTGAGACGGGATCTGGTGGGTTTGTAGGACAAACAGATTGACAACATATGGAGAAGAGAGTTTTCCTTTGTATTAGCACTGACACTCATCTCATTACATGCATTGCCAATGTGTGCATTGAAAACTGTGCCAAAACGAAGTCCTGTGGAGAAGTAAATTAGGCAAATAATTAAAATGGGCCTATGGCAATTAAACCTCCAACTAAGCAT
>NW_015551025.1:226818-255009 GCF_001515605.1 Sinocyclocheilus anshuiensis | reverse complement strand
CATCTTTTTACTAAGTTTGCTCCAACCCTAATTAAACACACTTGAACAGGATAATCAAAGTCTTCAAGATTACCAAAAACTTCCAGGCAAGTGTGTCAGGAGCCAAACTCTGAAGAATGATGGCCCTCCATGAGCAAGACTGGACACCCCTGGATTAAATAAACATGTAACCCTAAATAATCCAGAATCATCATTTCAGAGAAATTGGAAAATAAGGTATAGTGCAGATGGGAATATCATATAGAAGCAGATGAATTTATAGAGCAGCATGTGTTAAGAGATGAATCCCAGTATATACAAGTTAAATCCCACATATGCACGTATTTTAGATCACATGCAAAATCAGTTAGATGTCCAGGACAGAAACATTGTCTTGAAGGGTAAAGCCTCTAGGCCTATATATTTTCCCCTGTTTAATGCCTTGGCTCTGCTTTAGCATAGACAGCTGAAATAAGAGGACGGATTTGGTTGCTTGGATATTCATTGAGAAGTGTTTCAAGAAAGATTTTTAAAACAAGAACAAGATAAGAAATCAGCCCTTCTAAACCATCTCATGATTAGCAAATAGAGGCAGGGCAGGAAGTCTCGAGCTGTGAGTTGTGTTAATTTTGAGAAGCTCAAAAAAGAGGCGGGACTGAAATCACAGACATTTTCTTCTCACCGCTAGTGCTAGCGGGCTGGATGGGTGGGTTGTCCGCTGCAGGGGGCGCCTGAATTGCGGGCAGAGACTCAGGTGCCGTCTCTATGATGAAGGCTGAATTGAAGTCATCTTGAGTTTGGGCCCAGTTTCGGGCTCTGGTGCTGCTGTGAAACTGGGCTGTAACCTGAGATTTGGGACTCAGCTCAGACAGAGCCTGATGTGGCTTAAAACTAACCTGGGCCTTCTTATCAGCTGTCAAATTGCAAGATGAGAACATCTTCTCCTCCAGATATGGGCCTAAATCAGTTAGGGACAGAGGCCATATTGAACTGTAGTAGCTTATATTTTAACTACGAGCACCAAACATGACTGTGTGTATGTGTAAGACATTAGCTCTAACTGCGTGATGCAGACGGAAAAGTTTTCCCATGAGGTAGGCAACATTATTCTGTCTTTAAAATAAGACATCGCTGCATTATCATTTGCAGAGGATAGAATATAGAATCCCAGAGTACATTGTGACAAGACTGATGAAAAAACTAAAACAAGACGGTGGACAAAGTCATAAATGTCATTAAATAAAGTATAAATAGAAACTCGTTTTAAAACTCATTTATTATATATTTTACCCCAAATTTTGTGTAATTTTATACTTTTTAGAGTACTGAGCACAAAGTATGGATTATGGCACACATGCCGTCCAGGAAGTTGCTGACTATGTAGGTGTTCCAGTTCTGTCAGAGTCAACGAAATATGTTCTACTGTCTATGTAGGGAACATACAGCAAGGCCACTCACTAGCTTTTGGAGCAGAAAAACTGTCCTACTATGACTTTTTTGATAAAACGTCTAAGAGAGGCAGGTATGTAACAGCTTCATTATAACAATTTATTCACTTTTACACTGACTATTCTAATCACTGACCCCCTTCACAGTGCCTGAGGTGGAACAGGAAATGTTTAGGCATGACATAATTTGTTGATAAATGTTGTACGAGTAGTTGAATGTCTCTAATTTTATTTCAGCGACAGTGTGTTAAAGACACAAAATATTATGAGCCACAGTCAATTGTAGATGCCCCTCAGAGAACACCATTTTAAAGTTCTAGCTCAAATCACATTTTTTTTCTCTGGTAATAGACATCATGGCATAAATTCTGTCAAAAAGTGTTTTAACTTGATCCGGTAACACTCTATCAATCACACACTTGCATGCAGGCTTCACTGTGAGCTTCTTATCAGTACACTGTCACAATCGGGATAGCATGCATAGTGTGGTATGCTGATATAACTCCAGCTTAAATTTTAAGAGCATATGGGACGCCATCTGCAACCTGACAAAACTGAAGGGAGGTGGAGGGTGACAGTTGAGTCAGAATCACTCTGCAAATCTCACAAATGGTGACCACCATATCGGAATCAGAAACCTCGACAGATTTTTGACTCTACGTCAAGAACACAGCAAGACAGTGGTTATGGGCAAAAAGGTTTAAAAGACCTGAAGGAAAGCATCCATTTCCATTCACATTTATGTCAATGGGAGTTGCTTGGCTGGCTCATTCAACCCCAGACATGTGCTACTTTTTTCTCTTACATGAGCTGTAAATGTAACTCACTGTTCAATATTAGAACTATTTTGTGAACAGGATCTGCCAGTTTACTGAAAGGCACCAGTAAAAAAAAAAAAATTCATTCATTGATCAGTTTAACTCGCTGATACTAGTTGCAGTGGTTCTCATGTTAACATTTTATTAAAGGGAAAGATTATGCCAACCGACCCCCAGCACCCCAACCCTCCAAAAAATTAAAAATTAAAAAATTTATTAAAAATAATAATAACAATCTGTAATTTGTACAACATCGACTATAATACAAGTATATATTTACAATATATATACATTTTCAATACCGTTCTATTCTGTTCAAAAGTTGGGGGTCAGACTTTTCTACTTTTATACAGCAAAGATGCATTAAACTGATCGAAAGTGACAGAAATATTTTGTTACATTATAAATGTCTTTACTATTTCAAATAAATGCTTTTCTTTTGTATTCTAATGTATTTAAAATGTATTACTTTCTACAAAAGTATACAGTATAAATATTAACATTAATAATAATAAGAAATGTTTCTTGAGCAGAAAATCTGCATATTATAATGATTTCTAAAGGATATTGTGACACTAACGACTGGCGTAATGATGCTAAATATTCAGCTGAGCATCACAGAAATAAATTAAATAAAACATTAAAACATATAAATGTAATAAAACATTACATTAGAAAACAATTGCTTTAAACTGTTACAATATTTCACAATATTCCTTTTTTTTTTTTTACTGTGTTTTTGATCCAAGTAAATGTGGCCCTGGTGAGAATAAAAGACTTTTCAAAAACATGAAAACAAATAGAACCCCAGACTTTTGAACGATAGTGTATGTTGTTGCTGATTTCAAATAGGCTACAATGGAGAAACATTACTAAGCAGTGTAGTTATGGCATCTAACCTCTGATTATGGGTGCTAACAAGTGATGGTATGACAAAGTGAGAAACCGTGAGAGGGGCGTTACCTTGGAATGCGGATTGGGAGCTGGAGATGACAGAGGAATGTTGGATGGCAGGTGAGACAGGGAGAGATGAAGGGACAGCATGAGGGAGAGGGGAGGAAGGGGGATGCTGGCCAGGCCCCGTCTCTAATGGCTGGCTAATGTGAGTGGCTCTCAGTGAAGGGGAGGATGGAGGGAGGGATGAAGAGGGGAATGAGGAGGAGGCATCGACGGGGCCTTGCACAAAGTCACTAAACTCATCGTCGTCATCAGAGAAAGCAAGAGGAAGGGAGTGAGAGGTGACAGAGGAATGAGATGGCGATGAATCTGCAAAAACCAAACAAGAGAGTGAGACAGACAAAACACACATCATGAGTTATGACCACACAGGCAGACTGAAAAAATGAGAAACAGTTTACAAGAACAACAGGAGGGTACTGAATCTCATTAGGTGTGGTGCTGCTGTTTTAATATACAAAAACTGCAACCTTTCAATGAAAATGTCAATGGAAATTTACTTGTTTAATCATTTCTCAAATTCTTACTATATTTAAAATTCAAGTCAACATGAAAGCAAAATTGACCTTATTCTCTTAACACTCTTTTCTGGTCTTACCATGAATGATTCACTAGTGAATATTAGTCCAAAGAAAATGCTTGTCTTTCCATTTCTGCTAACATCACTTAACTATTTAAGCATTATTTTTAGTAAAGTCTCATTCTATCTGACTGCAGTCAGGTATGCAACATCCATATCTTACCATCCAATTAATTTCTGGTTAAATGTTTTTTGTTTTTTTAATATCCTGTTTTACTCAAATGTCACATTATGGACGTAAAACGAGATGTGAATGTTCAAACCAAATCAGAGTAAAAATTGGCTTTGGTGAGTGAATAAACAAAGGTACTTGCCAATCGGCTGGTATCAACAAACTGCAACATTACATGGTTTAAGTCCAATTTTAAGAACGACAATCTGACCTCTGACTGATGATACATGCAATTCAAATCTAAGACCAAACCATTCTTTAAATATGTTTAATTTCAAAAGGAACCATTAGAAGTTTATATTAGATAAGGGAAACTTTTTTCTAGATACACTACCATTCAGAAGTTTGGTGTCAGAATATTATTTTTTTAAAGAAATACTTTTATTCAGCAAGGACACAATAAACTGATCAAAAGTGACAGTAAAGACATTTGTAATGGTACAAAAGATTTCTATTTCACATAAATGATGCTCTTTTGATTCAACCTGAAAAAAAATGTATCACAGTTCCCACAAAATATTAAGCAGCACAATTGTTTTTAACATTGATAATAACACGTTTTTTGAGCACCAAATTAGCATATTACAATGATTTCTGAAGGATCATGTGACACTGAAGAATAGAACAATGCTGCTGAAAATTCAGTTTTGCATCAGAGGAATAAATTATATTTTTAAATATATTAAAATAGAAAACAGTTCTTTTAAATTGCAATAATTTAATAATCTCTGTTTTTTGTATTTTTGATCAAATAAATGTAGCATGATGAGCATAAGAGACTTCTTTCAAAACCTTACTGACCCCAAACTTGACATTAAAGGGTTAGTTCACCCAAAAATGAAATTAGCTCTCACGCGGCTCCGGGGGGTGAACAAAGGCCTTCTGTAGCGAATCGATTCGTTTTTGTAAGAAAAATATCCATATTCAAAATGTAATAATCACTTTAATCTAGCTTGCGCTCACTGTTGTACACTGGAAGCAGTTCCAGGCGGATGACGTATGAGGTCAGTGTTGCGCAGTGAGTGTGAGTGATATTATCTTCTGCACTGTTATTCTGCAGGTGTGACGGGTAAAACCGCAAGAGTATGAAGGTGGAGGATAATGCGTTACATGGAAAATGAGGAAACCGCAAATACTCAATGGAAACATCTCAGACCTGCCAACCTTGGAAAAATTTTTTTTAAGTACCATCAGTGTGACGGGACATGGGGAGGGGGGGGGTCTTATATTCCTAGATAGCTACATTATTACCTGATGATCCTTGATGGCTAATGTCCAAATCATAATTGCACAATGCGCAAAATACAAGATTTAATGTTAAATATTTTACAAAGGTTAGCAGGTCTGCACTCACTCTGCACACCACGACTTTCAGTTCTGATGGCTTGGCACATCAGAGTATTTTTTTTTTTGCGATTTACAATTCTATTTTAAAAAACTCACACTCAAGTTCACTTTAATTAAAACTCCAGTACACTTCTGTACACTGTAGAAAAACATGGATTATCATATGTCTAAATCAAATTTCTTTTGAGAGAAGGATTATTTTTATGGATTGGCCATTATTGAGCGCTATAAACACATGTAATGTCTGTTTCATTCATACTGGAAGCCGGAGGGCGGCCTCACGCAGAAAGTCCACATATGCATCACAGAAGTAATAGAACAATGACACTCCAGGAAATCCCTAATATGGACAAAGGCATCCAGCTATCCCTGTAGCTGAATTAAAAGTAAGAAATGTTTTAAATGATGAAACATTAAGACAATAAACACTTGACTGCGATAATGTATAGTTTAAGAGTTCTTCAAGCCATCTTGGGTATTTTCATAATAATTTTGTATATTTGTAATCCATTGCTTATCGCCATAGCCTCTTTTTACAGTATAGAATATTTTTTCTGCCACATTCTGTGATAAGAAGCCACATCATATCACAAAAGGAAGCTATTTCAAACACTCGACTGATGTTGTGGAGTAAAGGCATGTTATAATGTTCTCTTTTGTTGGACAGCAGGTTTAGAAACACTTCTCATTACAAGTCACTGGTCTTTACGGCATGTGTTGCTTTTTGAAATGCACGTTTTAAGCAGGGAGGCGTTTCCTCATCTCAGCACGTAGGCTTACGGACACACACAAACAGGGCTAGTTCAGTGATAAATAAAACTCACAGAAATTTTTTTAATGGAAAACCGAAAAAAAAACAACGAAATAATGACTACTGTAAGAAATCAGACGGCGAGAGTGGAGGGGGGATTGAGTGGGATTTTGTGCTGCTGTCAATTTAGTTTCTTTTTAATGATAGGCCTTACGCATTTGTCAATCCTCACCGCTTGCTATTTGGAGAATATGCTCAGCGTCGCCAGGTATTTGCATATTTTAGAGTGACAAATCGTACCAGTGTACTTTGAGGTTAAAATGCGCACAGGTTGGCAGGTCTGACATCTGGAGGGCATCCTGGTAGCTGCTGGAAAAAAAAAGCTATTTGGCTCGATGATAAAGATGTGGTGTGTTTGCGTTGAGACAGAATAGAATCCGTTAGAGGGATAGTTCAACCAAAAATGAAAATGTACCCTCACATCAGCCCAAACCTGTGTGACTAGCACAGAAAACAGCATCCAGTACAATTCTTCAAAATCTTCCTTTTGTGTTCCATAGGAAAAGAAAGTCATGGGATTTGAAAGAGAAGAGTGTGAGTAAATGATGACAGGATTTTTATTTTTGGGTGAACTATCCCTTTAACAGTGTGTGAGTGTATCCCTGGTAATCTCCTTCAGTGCTCGACAGTCACAGTGGCCTTGTCAAAAGCTGTCTGGGCCACTGATGTGACCCTTGACGTCATGAGCAGGGACTTGAAAAGCAAATGGCCAGAAGGCAGTCAGGCATTTGGAACGTGTCACTGGATGTACCTGGTTTCTTAGACTGTGAAGATGGTGTTGGATGCATCTTGGCATCTCTGCTGAACCCATCCAGATTTCCCTTGATGGCCTCTAAGGCATCGTCACGACTCTTCTCCCCAGTCTGTACAAAAATAGCAATTTTGTTTTGAGTTTGGAGAAGTTCATATGCAAGAAAAAGTATATAGTAAAAGGTTATTATAGTTAAGTAATACTAAAACAAAAAGTACAAAAACATTTTTTTATTTCAATTAACAGAAGTTTTTTATGGTTTTAATTTTAGTATATATTTAGTACACTTTAGTATGCTAAATCTAAATTGAAATTAATTAAAAAAAATATATATAGATATTTAAAAATAAATGACAAAATAACAAACACAATAAAATTACTAAAACTGAAATTAAAATGAAAATAGAAAATAGAAAAATAAACTGTACAACAATCATGATTAAATCAAACTAATCAGGTAATTATTAAAGAGATCCATCATTTAGAAAATCATTTTTATATCACATTGACTTGCTCACTTTGGGTTTGACACTGCTCAGTAGGCGTAGTTTCTGTTTCTGCTCCTCAAACTGTCTTCTCTTCCGGTCCTCCTCCAGCATCCGCTGCTGCTGCTCCAGACGTTTTCTGTGGACACACACTGATCAGAGACGAGTTCTGCTGTACAAACAACTTTCCGGCAGTGTGAATATGTAAAGCCTTACTGATGCTCCTCCGCCATCTGCTTATGTAGGTCCGCAGGGAACTGTGGCCCCGGGCCCCTCATGCCCATGAACTGAGGCTGACCCATGAACTGCATCCCGGGAGTCTGCATGCCCATTGCCATCCCACCCTAGAAATATGAGAGAAAGACAATGGTGACACCTCAATGATAAGAGCCTAGTGATTCTGATGTCCAACTTTTTGATGGCTAACATATTTTAAGTGTTTAAATCAGACCTGTATTGGCATGGCACCAGGCATCTGCGCTCCAAAATTCATTCCCATCATGCCTTGCATGTTGGGCTGCATGACCTGGACCATGGGGAAGCCCTGCTGCTGTTGCTGCATGGGCATCATTCCTGCCATTAAATATTACAAATTTAACAACATAAACATTGCTTTTCCATTTAAATGTTATACTGGAAAAACGCATCCAACAAAATATAGGCAAAATATAGACAAAATGTCAGCTGCTTACCTTGCGGTGGTCCAATGCCCCCTCCTACAGGGTACATAAAACTAGAACAGAAAAGACACATTCAATATATATATAGTCATTTAGCAGGCTGCCCGTTTCAAACCCCTGAAGCTCATTTCAGTGTGAAGTTAATGTCTTTACACTATTGCCCTCCGCATTCAAGAGACGGAGGGAAATTTTGACTAAAGGCAAACAATCAATCATACAACGGAGAAAACATTTATGAAACAGCCCAAGTCCATTATTCTAGAAGGTTCTTCATGTCGTTGCACCACAGTGGAAATCAAAATCATTGCAATATTGGCAGTCCATTAAGTTGTTTTCGCAGCTAAGAAATAAATTATTCTTATCCTTATGGAAAGAAGGCATGAAGTAGAATTTAACAAACACTTATCAGTGGGAGAACCTACAAAAGTAATATAAAAACAAGCAAGGCTCAACTTTAATGATACTTGCTAAGCACCGAAATTTTCAACCAAAAACTGACAACAAAAATATTCAGCAAAAAAAAATTAAAATGTTTGGCTAAAATAGTCGGCTAGTGGGATGGCTCCTTAAGCGACTATCTACTGAATTATTATAATATTCATTTAAAGATACTTTAAAAAAATACCACGGAATTACTATGGTACATTGTACATGATAAAAAGGTACTCCTTTTATTGAAGGGACAAAGTTAGGGCTGTCAAAAAGAATTTAGAATATTCGTCGATATTAAAATAAAAATCCACATCCACAAAAACATGCAACGACACTTACATCGTCATCGCATCTCGTGCGCCACTGATAAGGCTGCCTGGCGCACGAGATGCGATGACGATGTAAGTGTCGTTGCATGTTTTTGTTAGCCTATCCAGTTGAAGCCACTAGATATGATGCTGTTTTGTTTAGTTGTTTAAGCAACTTAATTAATTATAATTGGTTTATAAACATTTTAAACATTATGCACTTTTTTTCCACGGATAGTCATGTTGTCTTATGCTTTGAATAAATGTGCATTAGTAATATTTTGCTCGATGCGCCCTCTTGTGGCCTCAGAAGAGAAGCCAAAAGCTTTTCTTCACCCTAACTGAAATTATGCATTTAAAAAAACAAATATAAGTCGAATTTTGATCATATGCAAGTACAAAATTCAAATTTAGTTTTTCAGCCATTTTGACAGACCTAGACAAATTATTCAAAAAAACACTGTTGAGAATTCACAAGACATTAAAAATACAGATTTCTTGTTGTATTAAAACTTAAGACTCTTGTACTATTTCATATTTGGTGTCTTAATTGCAGAAGTAACTCATCCAGAGTTAGCCTAGTTTTGTTTGCTTTGCCAATAGTCTGAAATGTGGGCTAACACTCCACTGAGGCTCTCTGGCTCAGAGCGATCTGTCTGTCTGTTGCGTCTGTTCGCCTGTAGGCTCCCAACTTTACAGCACTCACAGAGACTGAGATACAACAGAGGGAGAAGAAAAAATAAAACACTGGATTAAGGCAGATTAACATTCAAAGAGAGATCGGCTGTGACATCAGGGTGGGGAGATCACATCTATCCACCATTTTAAACTATTACTGCATGCCAACATCCATCCATCCATGAGCAAACCCGGTTATACCCACAAAACCTGAGAATGAGCTCTACTGACAGGACATTGTCTTTGAGAAACAAATGTAAATAGCAGCTTTGATACAGAATATCAATGACTGTATAACACTTATGCAGAGTAATTTACTCAATAATAGACTAGGTATACCAAGAAGACACTACAACATTTTATTTAAAAGTCTACCAACATTATGCAGATTCACAATAAACTGGCATAAACATAATAGGCAGAGAATAAAGGACAAATCTGCAAACCAATATAAAAAAAAACTGCTTTTCCAAAAGGACTTCCACCAAATATCCCATCTCATCCTATTAATTCATAATAGTAAAGTGCTGAACATCATAATTAAATAGGCAATCAAAAATCTCGTAGTTTTTGATTCACAAACAAACGTCTTTGATTTTTCAATTCCCAAACAATTTTGGTATAAAAACAGACTAGCTCTCCATCACAGCTCTCAAATCTAGTTGTATTACTTGAACATATTCAATTTTAATATATTCTTATTTATTAATAAATAAGAATTCAATCCACTAGTTAAATTTAATAATAATTAAATAAAATTAATCATATCAATATTTGCTGACAAAAGCTTTCAAATTAAGATAATTTGACATTATGGCAAATTTGCTAATTATTGAACATTAAAAAAAAAAAGTGTTCCACAAAAAAGAAAATGACATGCAATCAATGACATAAAGGTGTTGGCAGAATTTTAATTGCAGGATGAACTAGGCTAGTCTTTTTTTTAACTATTATTTTAAAGATTTTATTTTTTCACTTTTATTTCTCTACCAAATAAGACATGTGACTGATCACAAAGCATGAATCACTGTATATTCGAGTGACATGACTCGTATCGGAGCGCCCCGCATCACAATTGCAATGCTTTACCAGGTGAGGTATCAAGCAAGTTTACTACATCAGATAAGCCATAAATATGGAGCTGGTTATGTGATGCAATCATCAAAAAAATTGGAGGTCATAATATAGTATTGTACAAATAAATGCAAAAATAATCTCCTCCAGTGATCACAATTTGTGAGAAAATTAATAAAGGTTGTTGGTGTTTTACTGCCTCTAGTGTTCATTTCATTTCAACTGCAATGAATTGGATGCATAGGTATGTTTTTTGAGTTTTGCATAATTTAGGTAGAGGCACATTTTCCCAATGAGCCTAGCTTGAATACTTCACATTCAATCCACCTTTTAACCAACAAATTCTTTAAATGGGATATAGGCTAAACCACAAAAATGCAGGAGTCCCTAAATACTTTTTATGCTATCACAGATACTCAGCTCTTACCTTCCGGCACTCAATATGGGAATTTCAGAACTGTCGTGTGGGAGGGCAGGCTTATTTATTTAGTGACCTGATAAGCAACAATACAGTTACACCTGTTCCAATAAACTCCCTATGCCATCCACTGCAGCTGTTTGACAGACGCAACCATATGGAAGATGCCCATTACGGCTTTAGCCACCAGACTGAATCTTCAATAGAACTTCATGGAGCTGCTTCTTCTGCAAACTGCTGAATCCTGTTATATAATTATCCAAAAATTGCATTGAAATCTAATTCTTATACACAATTTGCAATTTTTCTCCTTTAATATACAGCTTTAGCAGCTGAACAGCATTTAATTTGTCACTGACATCACATGAGCCCGTTCCTCATCATTTACAGAAGTGCCAAAACACATGACAAAGTTCTACCATGTAAATTCGGATTACGCTGTTAAACTTTTATTATATCGCCAAATAAAACAGCCCCATGTAGAGCCCTGTGGTTATTTCGTTTCACGGCAGGTATCAGCATTACCTAGTGCCGCGCCGTTTGAAACTAGACATTCATTATTCAAGCAGTTCAGCAGAGACTAAAGCCCTTTAGGTAAATAAAACATGAAGCTGGCCTTCTGATCCTTTCTGACAGTTATGTGGTCTACTTTATGAAAACTAATGCACATTCAAAAGTGCCTTCCTGGCCTGATATCAAAATCTGTAAGCTCAGTGACACCTATGAGGGTGATGCGATCCAGATCCAGTCACCTATATAAGCAACAAAGAACGCAGCACTGCACTTACAGAACAGATATATTTTTGGCGCTGTCAAGATCCCCATCACAGCCAGAACCTCATGTCTCATCTGCAAACATAAATCATGCTGGTCAGGGCGGCTCTAGTCTGGTCTAAACTTCCTTTTAACCTTGATATGAACCAAAAACAATGTGCAGAATCTGAGATGTTTATTACCTACCAGGAAACAATGAATATCACCCTCCGAAGCTGCTTATCATCTCAACGGTAGCATATACTGGTCTTGTTAGATAGTCTTGCACAGACATTATCAAAACCCAGTGAATTGCCAACCAAGACAGCACTTTCAAATCAAATTTTTAGACATCATTAACATTTTGATCAAATTTTGGACACATATGAGCATGCTGAATGTTTGAATCTAATTTAATTTTCGTACATCAACATTCAGATTGAAGTTTTTGGAAGCAAGGATTAACCGAAATGTCAACATTTCTGGACATGAATGGTCAAATCAAATGTTGTCAGAATGGACACTTTCAAATATTCGAATTGAATATTTGGGCATGTTAGAAGGTTTGCAGTGGTTCCTCACTTGCTTTGGGTTGCACGCAACAACAAACATACTGCGCCAACAGTGTAGTCTAATTCATGAACAAATGACTCTTATGAGCCAGTTCTTTTAACTAACCACTGAAAAACACTTACACAATTATCAGTTACCAAACTCAGAAAGTTTTACGAATCATTAATAGATTTAACTAAACGAATCAACATTTGACTCACTGAACTGCAATATTCTCTCAAAATGGTGTGTAGTCAGGGGTTTGTGAAACTTATATCAGTAATTATACTGTCCAGTTTTTCATAGGAAAACGTGAAGTTAAAGATGCTTACAGGATTATTTGCAAGAGAAAAAACAATACATTAAAACGTTTACGTTGTATTATCTACTATACGTTTATAGTGAAAGGTGGAAAGGCTGCAAAACATTTGGTATGGAAACACAGCGAACGAACATAATTTTAGGGCGTAATCAACGATTAGAACGTTCGAACAAACCTACAGACCCCAGAAATGCTGTCTAGGAAGGCAGTTCTCTAGGTTTTGAGACTCGGCCAATAAATGGTAGTCAGCCGGTTGACAAGCGGTTTAATGATGTTTGAGCATCAATATCGTTATGTATCCCCGTGTACGGCAAAGGAAAGAAATAGAAACGAATGTAAATGTGACGGCTGATCATTCACCATCACAGCTGAGCAGCACCAGCCATTAACACTGCAGACGGTGCGCTAAATAAAGTGAAACTGTGCGGGACCAACTGCTGAATTTTCAAACAGACTCGTGAATTAACATATACTGACTTTAGCAGGTGTATACATACTGAGAAAATTGATAACAGAGCGTTGAAGTGTGAAATTCTGTACCTGCCACCTCCACCTGATCCGGGCCGAAGCGCCATCTTAAACAGCTCAATGAAGTGACGTCATCCGAGAGGCGAGACGGACGCAACTTCCGGGTCACTCCAGCAGCTGCGTCACTGTCATTACAACGTATTATTGTGTCTTGATCAAGACTGAAATAATTGGAAACATCTAAACTGGTGCATTTAATTAAATACTTTTTATATATTAATTAATTTTACCTTTCGTCTTATGATTTAAAAAGAATGTTTTCTTATGACATTAGCCCATTTAATTTGTACACATTTAAGTTATTGTATTGTGTGTATCTTACGTGTTATTATCATTTCAGTGTTTTGTAAATAGCGCAGTTTTTGCTCGTGTTCGCTCGCCTGCGATCGTTGTAGTTACTATATTGCACAGGAGATGGCGCCATTGTGTTTGTCCCAGAGATCAGAAATGGGCTCTTGTCTGTCTCAGGGGGCGCTAAACATCACTTTAAACTTCTTAAAAACGGTGCCCGAGTTCTATCTTTGTTTTTCAACAAGTAGTCAGCCGTATTTTTTTCTATTTCATTTTGTTTTCGGTTTGTATGCACTTGCAGCTCTGTTCCCAACATTTGGAACACGACTAAATACAGTTTAGAATTCTGCTTTATTTTAGTATCATTGATGAACTATCATAGTTTTATTAATATGTCAAGCTAGTTTTTTTTCTTATATTCCATTTTTATTTTTATTTTAATTAACATTTTAGTAATTGTGTAGTGTTTTGTCATTTTTATTATTTTTTAACATGCTTATATGGTTTGAAACAAAATAAGCTATTACATTGTCTTTGATTTCAAGTATTGTTTATTTCAAGCAACAGAATTTTTTTATGGTATCAGTTTTAATAGTAACATAACACTGGTTTGATCTCGGTGTTTTCAATACATTTTAAATAAAGACCAATATTAAACAGGAATATATGTATATATTATTTAAAAAGACATATAATAAAAACTGTCACTCTGTGGGGGCAAGCTAGTTTTGTACCAAATTTGATAAACACATATTTTGCATGATTTATTGTATAGATAGATAGATAGATAGATAGATAGATAGATAGATAGATCAATATTTATGACTAACAATATTGTAAAACCTAATTATTATTTGTAATTATTGTCTGTCTATCTATCTATCTATCTATCTATCTATCTATCATCTAGTGGTTGGTACTGTATATGTATGTACGTACGTCATTTTCCTGTCATAATGTAGAAAAGATTCAAACTATGTTGTTACTTGAATATAAAAAGTTTAAGGAAGTTTTTTTTGTTGTTTTTTAAAGCCCTGGGACACCGTCTTTCCATTCTGCCTCACATTAGTTTGTTCACATTATTCATTGTTTTTCTATATTTACATGAAACTACTGGAATATACAATTGCTTTTTGTCAAAATAAGTTGACTATGAAATAAACTAAAATTAAAATGAAACAAATTGTTAATAACTAACACAATATTTACTCTATGATATGTAGTAGAACAGTTCATAATTTATTTATTTATTTATTTTGAATAATAGTCGCATGGAAAGGGGAGGTGTACTGAGTTTGGCTGTGTTAATGCATTGGACAAGATTGATATTTCTCTTCTACCCAAGCCCATTCAGCCTTCTGAATAGCCACCTTACATAACCATTAGGATCCATTGAGGAGCTATGAAGGACGCAGTTTCCCCACTGAGAGCAGTGGGTTTAGCTTGAGGCCAGTCTCATCAGAGGGCCTGATGTGAATGCAGGCAGGTTCCAGCAGTGGCTCTGTGACCCAGGTGAACATTAACCCACAACTGACTCACAGCATCCCACCAATCACCATAAATCACCAGATCCCACACCAGCATCAGCGCAGCCACTGCTATCTGTCAGGACTGCCTTTTACAGTATGATCCGTCTCTGAGCTGAAAGGCCGAATGTATTCGCTCCCATTTAGACACAAAGCCCCAATGGATCCATTCTCATTCCAAAATCCACTATGTGGGTCTGTGTAGAGAATCGATCAATAAACTACCAAAGCATCACAAAGGCAGGAATGATAAATTCCTTCACACAGTTTGTGGGGTCATGAAAATGTCTGTTTACATACAGTTTGTCAGCTGTAATGATTTCATTTGAATGCACTGTGCTTCCCCTTAATAGACGTGGAACAATGAGTGATTAATAATGACTTTTTTATTCCTCTCTGCCACCTTTGCTTCAAGTCTTCCAGCTGCTGTCAACCTGTCAAGCCAATAAGCAGTTTATGGTTTGTTTCACTGACTGTATATTTTGGATATTGATGAACTGTGTGAATTTACTATTTCTACTTTCTTATTTGACAGTGCAATCTGAGATTAATATTTATGACTAACAATATTGTAAAACCTAATTATTATTTGTAATTATTGTCTATCTATCTATCTATCTATCTATCTATCTATCATCTATCTACCTATCTATCTATCTGTCTATCTGTCTGTCTGTCTATCCATCCATCTACATCCATGTGTGAGTGTGTGTGTCTGTGTGTGTATAATTTAAATATAAATATTTCATTTGTTTGATTTAATTAAATTAAATTTAAATATAAATTTACACACTTTTTTAGTTTATATATCAATATATATATTATATAAATATATATTACATTTTGAAAGAAATCATATACATTTACATATAAAAAATACGACAAAATATATGTATATAAAACATATATACATATAAACATATGTCTTGTTTTGAAACAAATTATAAACTGTTCAGAACTTCAAAGGCTAATTTTGATCTCAGTTTGAAACAGTGTTACCAATTAGCCCTGGCAGAGATTGGCCTCCTGACCTCTGACCCCTGCTGGGTTCTCCTGCCCATTAAAACCCTTTGAGGCCCAGCTGGAGTTGATGTAGTGCCCATTCTCTTCTGACCACTAAACACACAGCTACATTCAGTTTGTAACTTCCATTTTCTGTCCCTTTGTCCCTTCTCTCTGTTCTCTGTGTGTCCGTCTTGCTCTCATGTTGACCTCTGAGTCTTGTCCGGAAGCACAGATCCAGTCCTTCCCTACTGTGTCTGTTGAATCATACAATATCTTACAAGAAGAATGTGGGAATATCAAATGGTGCTCATTGGCATGTTAAAGCTGAAAAACAGCTTTTTTCTTGACAGAAAAAAAAGAGATATTTTCCCAAAATCTCAAAATTGCATATAAAATAGGGCAATATATGTATGTGTATATATATATATATATATATATATATATATATACAGAAGACACACAGTCGGCTGACATCCTGACACATCTCATCACCATACACTGAATTAAATAAAAAATTATCAAATTAATTATAAAATATATAAAATAATTAACAGCAGAATATTGGTAATATTAAAGACAGTAAATGTTTCAGTACCACGAAATGCATCACTTACAACATCATTAATCATAAGTAATTTCGCCAATATTACCACTTTATTGTTTATGCCATTAGTCTTGTTAAAATACAAGAATTAAAGGCTAACATTTACAAAGCTGTCCTTGAATTGAACTAAAACAATAGTTATAATCATTGTTGTTGCTGTATTTTTGTTGTTCCATTGTTAACTCAGCACCTCCTCAGAATGCTAATAAGCATTGCTCTCTCTCTCTCTCTCTCTCTCTCTCTCTCTCACTGCTCCTCTGCTCTTTTCAGGGTAGCGCAGTAAAAGAGAGCAGCAGTAAGATTTTTAGTGGCTCCCTGGGAGCAAAATCAAAGGCCTCATTGATAACCAAACAGGGCAACATCATTGGGTTACAAGTGTATACCCAGCAGGACGCTTTCTTTCATAACTCTATGAGTGTCTTTAAGGCACATTCAAATGAAGATAAAAAAACACAGAACAAAGTTTTCAAGTCACAATAAGTGTAACATGGCTACATCTTGAGCTGCAATCCGCATGTCACTGGCATCGAGATAACAGAATTACACAAAATATGCTTCTGGGTGTCTCTTCAATTATTGTTATGTGCTATTGGCTGATTGTTACATCTAACAGACTCAATTTATTTACAGAATATATTTATTTTATTTTATTAATTTATTTTAGTTACATTTTGCCTTATATGCATAGATTTAATTGTTTCACCCTCATGATTTTTGGCTATTGCTACAAACATACCCTAGCGACTTAAGACTGGTTTTGTGGTCCAGGGTCACAAATATGAAAAATCAAATACAAAATTTTTCAGCCTTTTCATATTTAAAAAATAAATAAATTAAACTTAAACCATTTTAATACGTATTATGTAACTGATTTATATCAATTTTAAAACAAATATACGACTGTCCCACATTCGTCGTCAAAATTTCAAAGGTAGACTTCATTACCAAGGAGACACTGTGTAAGTAAAGAAGTTTGAAGAGAACAAACATCTGAAAATATTATTCATGAACAGAATTTTTCATTTCCAGTCAAGCTGTATGTATTCACAAGTGTGAAAATATTATTTGTATCTTAAAAAATGCTAAATGCTAGCTCTGAAACTACCTTTAGCGAGACAAAAGAGTCAACTTATTTCAGAAGTTTGACATTTTCACCACCATCTTTTCCACCAAAGAACAAAATGCAGATGATTCTAGTGATGGAAATTAAATTTGTTAGTCTCGACATACACAGACAAAATGTGTAATTGTGAATGAGGAGTTAATTAAATAAAAACAGAGCACTTGTTTTATTAAAAAAGGCCTTAGTAGACTGTATAATAAGTAAATATTGTGCATTTTGTTTGAGCAGAATGAGGTAAAGCCACCTAATTACAGCATCATATATTGTCTTGAGGGAGCCATGTTTTCCCAGCATACTCTTCCACCTTTACAGCAACAATGTGGTCACTCTCACCGTGTGGCATTGGCACGAGTTTCATTCCCACCAACAGCATGCGGCTCATCCTCCAAGTTTAGTAATAGCCTAAGTGGGGAATTTTAAAAACTGTTGTTTCAGACCTGTAGGAGGAAAACAAAAAGCAACAGGGAGGTTTTCTTCCAGACATGCATTTGAACCTCACTCATGCTGCTGAACAAATACAACACAACATATTTGAAATATCCAGCATTTTTCCCAGACTCAATCCTGACATGATCCAAATTCTAATGAAAAGCACCTGGACATAAAAGTGTCCAAATATTGTGCCTTTTAATTCTTAAAATGTACTATTAAAGTGATAGTTCACCCAAAAATGAAAATTCTGTCATCAATTACTCACACTCACATTGTTCCAAACCTGTATGACTTACCTTCTTTTGCTGAAACCAAAGAAGATATTTTGAAGAATGTTGGTAACCAAACAGTTGGTGGTAGCCAACTAAAAAAAATAAAAAATACAATGGAAAACAATGGCTACCATCAACTGTTTGGATACCAACATTCTTCAAAATATCTTCCTTTGTGTTCAGCAGAAGAAACTCATACAGGTTTGGAACAAGTGGAAGGCGAGTAAATGATGACAGAATTTTCATTTTTGCGTGAATGATCCCTTTAAGTTTGAGATCACCACACAAGCTCTTCACCAAAAGGTTTACATGATTTAACAAGACATATTGTTGCAGGAAGAAGAGCTTGGTAATGGGTTCTTGCTGAATGGAAACACATTCCAACCCATGTCATAAAAATCATCATGTTGAAAAGAAAAACTATGCAAGAGACAGTGAAATTGCATAACAGCTTGGCAAACACTAGTATAATATCTAGTATGGGGAAGTTTAGAAGAAATACAGAATATGATCTAATTTCACATTTCAAATCAGAGACAAAACCACTGTTACCAATCTTGAGAAAAAAAAAACTTTACTTGAAACTTTTTTCGTAAAGCATAAATAATGATTTTCAAAGATTGCTTTCATTTTATACAAAAATAATACAATGTGGAAAGAATCACATTTAGTATAAATCCAGTATAAAACAGGAGAATAAACCAGCACTGTAACCTCAGGTCAACCGGCAGTGGGAACATAGTCAACAACATTAAAAACAAACATTGAAATGACCTTTTGACAAGTATTCAAACTCTTAGATGGGGACGAGTGCACTAGTTTCTTCAGTTTACCAAAATGACAATGTCAGTTTTGAAATTGTGGACATACATGCCAGCAAATGTGTAAAAAAACTAAGTTAAGAGCCACAATAAAAGCTACTTCGCAATGTTTCCTGGCAGTTCAGAGTGGCGTGAGCAGGTAATACTGTTTAAAATGGCGAATGGACAAAATTTCCCAACTTTTATGAAATTCCTCCTGATAACCAGTCTGTCGTCCATTTCGACCGTATCTCTCCACCATGACAATGACAGTTTGATTTAAGTCAATATTTAGTGTGGAAAAGCACATCATGATTCATGGCCGTTCCCGTCGATATCGCAAAGATGACCGGCTATGCGGATGCAGTTATCTGTCTCTCTGATCGACCATCTTAAGCCAGTATTTCTTAGACGGACGTCTGTCATACTGTGGAAGTCCTGGCAAAGAAAGATGAATCTTATCTATCTGACGACACTAATGCTAATAGTCAACATTGACATTAGCGTCTATTTTAAAACCAGGCTTGCAGGGAGATCAATAGGTTCAGGTTTTGTCAAATGTGCTTTAACATTTATCTCACTTTTAAGATTTGATGTCAACAAAGTAGTCAAAAAGAGTCTGAAATCACGACACGTTGCATATTCCAATACGTCATACCTGCTCCATAGATTGTCACATCCTGAATCACAGTTTACGTGTTTAGACAGATAAAACAGCACACCACATGGACAATCGAATATTTACATCCTTCATACTAATGATATAATAATTGCTTGTATTTACATTCAACTGTACAGAACATTGTCTAAGCATTCAGATCTCACGGAAGACGTCTTTGCATCAGTTACACATTACATAAACTCCTTTAGATGCTTCTAACATTGGCTGATTGTCATTGTGCCCATGCACAGTTCAATTACACTGTCTTCACCAAGCACATATGGACACATACTGTGCTCTTAGTCCAGGAAATCAGGTCTCTCCATTCCTTTCTGGTCTTTGTATCTGTAGCTTTGTCTTGTGTTTCCTATTTGTTTGTTCTTCAGGATCACCCATGTTCCTCAATATGGTTTGTCCATGACTGAGAAGTCAAATACTGTCACTAAAGTGTGTACCCTTGTCGATCGAACAACCTAACAGTGTCCGTTTTCGTCAGTCCTGCATCCCTTGGTTTATTGACTAACTCATCATCCAGTGTGCCGCTCGCACTTATTATTATGGGTTGCCACAGTTACAGGCGCGATGAGGGGGAATGGAGGTGGGGACGATGTGCTCCTGTTGCTAGGCATTGAGGAAGTCAGGTGTACATGCTCACCAGGCTTGCAGCGGACACTGCAAAATAAAGAGAGAAAGAGGAAACAGTCACATAAGCATTCTGTATAAGTGCGGAATTTCCTTATCAGCCACACCTGACCAAATATACACCTCATCCGTGTGCGTTCTTTCCCATTGTAACTAAAGTTTTTATATTGTTTGGGTGTTTTTACTCTTTCTTTGGAGAGGGAGAGGCAGGTGACCCTGTCGTGACCTGCTGGCCGACAAACAGCCTCACCTGATAAAGGTGCCGGCCAGCTGCTCAGACTACACTCATTAGATGCAGGTCTCCAAATGGAGGTGAGTTTTTGTTGTTGGGCTGGGTGGGAAAGCTCAGCAAACAGGAGGGTTATAAAGGCCGAGCATGGTTTGTAATGTCCCCCTGAGCACCCAGTGCACCACCCAGTCCAAATACAGCAAGCTGATAAGAGTTTGAAATTGCTCTCTCAGTACTGGGGGGTTGAGGAACCACATACCTGAGATATCTAAATGCTTTCAACCAAACTAAAAAGTGTTTCCATTTACCTCACACAGGAGAAATATTTAGGATATTTGCAAATTATCCAGAATTAGAGACAAGATCTTGATAAGTGGAGCACATGCTGATAGGAAGTTCAAGCCGTCAGCAACGGTGCTGCCAGTGATGTGGCAGCATGGGAAATTGGGCATGTGAAAGCAGTGACTGCAACCGCATTTCAGGCTAGAGCGGTCAGAGTGCAGGGGAAAAGGGAAGAGGTCTAATTACTGCATACACTCCCGTCCATGGCAGGGGAGCAGAAGGAGCAAGATGGCTTTGATTAACAGTGAAGATCATTTCCTGACCGCACTGCTAAACTGGACTCAAGTGTGACGTTACATTGCGAGTGAGGAAAGCAAGAAAAAACGAGATTTAGAAAGTGAAAAAAAAAAATAAATGAATAAATATAAAATATAAAAAATAAATTATCAATTTTATTGAAAGAAACAAAGAAAGAAAGAAAGAAAGAAAGAGCGAAAGGCGGTTTGATCAATCATGCCATGTGCACGCCGACTGGGCTCACGGGTGACTGATTGGTCAAGCTGTTCAAAGGAAATAGGAATTCTGAGGAGTATCCACACGTTGGCTCACTTCACTGATTGAGATGTACAACAAACCCAGATAAACAAAAGACAGTGAAGCAGATTAGGTTTGTGCACAGATTAAAACCACGTTGACTGAAAAACTCAATATCAGTCATATTCAGCCCTCTCTGGAAATCTTACACTGATCACAGAAATGCTAGTGATTAAATGTTGTTTATTCTGGTGACTGACCATTGCTTAAAAAGCAATATTTTGAGTTACATCAAACATACATTAAACTTTACTGAGAGCATCTGTGGCACATCTTGAACATCAGAATATAATTTTGCCTTATTTCGTAAATATAAAAATGTGCAATCCATGTACTCTTACCAGTATATTGAGATGGATTGTGAATTAAATATAAATGTGTGCAAATGTTAGATTTAGTAGAGTCTATGCTAACTTGAGATCTGTACAAATGTTTTCTGGGACCTGGTATGAAACAAATCCAATGATAAAAAATGTTTGGTATAATTTTTTTATGAGTATTTTTGTATTCACCACTGTTACTTTGCCCCAGTGACGATCAAAAATACAGCAGACAAGCAGAAAATGAAATAGATGAATAGAAAATGGCTTAAAAGGTTTGTGGATCATGTGATTAATATCTTTGGAGCCTTAATGAAGCTAAAAGTGATTACAGTTTACAATTCCATCCCACGTGGCTTTATTTCCCAATAAGAAGTTTGCAGAAGCCTCACTTTCCATTTGTAGGACACGCAGATAGACCTGAGCACTCACTGAATAAACCAATCAGCTCTGTTAATACAGATCCAAGGGACGTTAATGCATGTTGGTAAATGTTGTGGATGACTGACCTGTTTGCTGGAGGACATTGAGCTCAGCGTACTGAGGCTGTTGGCGTCTGTCACCACCATGGCAGGGGGAAACCGAGACGAGTGAGAATACTGGGGCAGCTCCTGCTTGTGTGGGTACACTGTAAAGATACAAAGACGGTCACATCAACAGTCATTTGAAAGTCTTGAAAATGATTTGATCTTGACTAGATCAGTAGATTCTGGACAGAGGAAGTGGACTGACTTTGGGAGTGTGAGACAGAGGCCATGAAGGGCTGCTGGCTCATGTGGCTGTGTGACTGTTGCATGAGCTGCTGGTGTGGGCCATTCAACTGATGCGAGAACTGCACCGGTTGCAATGCTGCCAGACTGCCTGCAACGCTGTTGATGACAGGTAACGTCTGTGCATGCGACGTGTTTAAACCTGGATGCGAGAACAATGAGGTGTCAAGTGGAGAATGCATGAAGAATCTGAAATGGAAAGCAGGGTGGTCGGACACTCACTTTGTGCAATGGCCATGACTCCAGAAAGGGGCATTATGAAGTTAGGGGTCTGTTGGGGCACGTGGTGGGATGCATGGATGTTGGTCAGGGTGCTGACTGGAGGAAGACCTCCGCAAGATACTGAGATCTGTGAAGAAAATGCACCAATAGTTCAATAGAATGACTAGAATGCTTCTGTCACAACTGTTTCAACTGTACTCTTATCTTAAGGAGGTATCAGAGCCCTGACAGAGACATAGAGCTTTATTTGAATAAGCCGAGTTGAGAGGAGGCCATGCTGAGACAATCGTCTGACTGCTCAGATAAGCAGCTGCCATACTCCCTTCCTCCTACATGGACTTCCGCCCTCCCGTTGACAGTAACACACCCTAAACCATGATGAATTTGACCTGTAGTGAAACGCCGCAGCCTTTCCAGAAAAATTAATGCATAGATTATTGTCCTGAAACAAAAGCTACATGAACATCTCACCCAACTCAAACATTAGTATTCAGATAACAACTTAACTGAGCACCGGTGTCACTCAATTGAAAGAGAACAAGCACAACTCCACCCTTCTCCTCCTCTGTAGGGCATTTAATCAATACAAACAGAGTGCTTCTTTGTCAGGTTTGTTGGCACAGCCATGGCCGTGCCCCTTTCTCACTACCACCGGCTAACATTTGCTAAGTTTGGCCTTGCGGTGCACTGTGGGCCAAGGCCTACCGTCTGCTTCTCGGTTTAGCACTGGGAAGCACAATGCAGTGCTTGTAAGCCCACTTTGGGTGAAGGTAATATTTATCAGGCCCTACTTTGTGTTTCTGTGTCAAGACCAGACATGGCGTTATCTTATCTGGGCTCAGAAGTGCTCACCATCTTGGCGTCAGGTGACAGGAGGCTGTGGCTGGGGTCCAGTGACCCCGGAGAGACCTGCTGTAACACTGATTGGCTGGTTGCCATGGCATTGCTACTATGGTGATTGATCGTTGTGGAGGAACTGACTTCACCAGGACCTTGTTGGCTGTACCGGACACCTGTTGAAGGAGAAAGCAAGAGAGAAAAATGTCAGATTTAGCCTCCTGACTGCTTTTTAAATTTGCCCCAGTCTGTATCTGTTAGTCGCAGACAAGTTAGGGTAGAGCAAACAAACTGGGGCCTCTGCACCTGGTCCTTGAATGGTCAAGGTCATCCAAATGTGTACATGTGGGTTGTCTGCAACTCTAAAAACTATGCCGCACTGACCTTCAGAGCTTTGTAGGAATAATATACGTCAGGGTCCAAACCTTCTCTTGGAGGGCTACCTTCCAGCATAGAACCAGCACATTAAGGTCTTCTGGATTACTAGAAACTTCCAGGCAGGTGTGTTGGAGAAAGTGTGGTGGCCCTCCAGGAGCATGACTGGACACCCCTGATCTACATGAAATAAGGCTTTATGAGGGAATTATGCTCTACCAAAAGTTAATTCTCTGTTTTATCTTCTTTAAGTACTCTTGACCATTCAGGGACACAGGAATCCAGGCTATCTCCTGTCAAATGGATACAGTATTTACCGACCGTAAGTGCCACAGATATGAACATGGTAAACATTACTCAATTAATACTAATGTTAGATGCATTTTCCAGCCCAAAAGATCTTCACTCCCACATTCAAATACCAGGGTGACCAGCCAAGCAAGATGACGACACTGCAGAATGGAATACACTTTATTTGTGGTAGCCTCTTTCCCTGGGTGTTCCTTGAGTGATGCACCAAACAAAGAGCTAAATGACTAGCAGAACAGCAAAAATAACAGAAAGGTCTTAGAACAAATCGATTGATCCCTCTGTTTTGTTTCATTGTGCAGGAGAACTCTGCAGACACAACTTTGCTCCCCTTTGCACACTTACAGCATTGCCAGCTCTCTACAGTGTCTTGTAAACACCAGCGCAGGACAATAAAGCACTGCATTGGGCCTACAACCTGCTCAGCACACAATGGGCTAGCTACCATAAACAGTCTTTACTTTACTACCGCACACCCACTAAAAGTGTCAGGAAGAGAGAAGGCTATTGTCTGACTCCATCAGGCATTCACTTGGACTGCAGGGATCTCCTCTCACACTCAGTCATTTAGGTCTGTGCTGTCTGGGCCATGCTGACCAGCAGGAGGGCTCCGTTTCTCAGGGAACCAGGAACCAAAATACAACCTCAGAGAATGCGACATAAAAGTTACATGGAATGGTATCATAAACTAAGTCTTAATTACACTATTCAGAAAAGCAACCAGCGACCAATGCTGATTGCAATATCTAGAGTCTAGACAATGTACAAGGTTATCGGCTAATGCGATATTCTCAAAATAGCTAAATATTGACTGATCAGTCACCCTGGGGTGCATTTCCCAAAAGCATCATTAGCTAAACTATGGTCACAAGTTCTGGTAACAACAGAACTTGGAACCATAGTTGTTTTTGGGAAATGCACTCCTGAACAATGTTTTGGTCCGTCACTTCTTATGAATCGGTTTTCTTTCGTTTAACAATGCGCTTTGTAATCGCCTTTTGGTATAGGTAGATCAACGCATAAATGTAAAACTTGCTACCTTGGTTAACCTTGGTTAAAGGGCAGAGAATGGTGGGAAATCCTAAAGGGGAGTGGTAGCAGTAGACTTCAACAGGTTTTAAAAGGTTCAGCTCTCCCTGGGACGCATGTAATATCAAAGCCTTGCTCTTCATCCCCAGGCAGTGCTCATTATAGCATTATTGCATATGAGAGGCCTCCTGGGTCTTAGCAGGACGTACGCAGCCTTTCAGCCTTTCTGTGGTTTTCAATAGACCAAGCAAGGACAGTTGAACTCTTCTGTCCTCTGCTTGTCCTTTGCTATTAAGTTATTACTTAAAGGCTAGATTTTCTGGTTTCCTTGGTCATGAGGTGATGGTCTCAAATGAAAGTTTCTTTACTGACAGTTTTAAAGATTTCATAGCTACTGTTTTAGTGCTGATGACAACCACTCCAACGTATTTTACCTAAATAGGATCAAAGAGCATTCTGGAAGCAGTTTGCTTTCCCAACGGCACCACAACACAAACACAGGGAAGATCACAGTCAGCCCCCAAAGCACATATCGGTTGACCTTCCAACAGCGGCAAAATGGCCGGTCTGTTATCAATAGGCCAAACCAGAATCAATAAAAAAGTAGTCTCTCTCTGATCTGACCTAGTAACGACCTTTTTAACAAAACCTGGGTTTCCTAGAGGGGGGCTGAGACCGGGAATCACTCAGTACCCTCCATACCTTGAGAAGAAGGGGCTCATCAGTCCTGTCTGGCCCAAAAAGAGCCAATAGCCCAGCGGACAGCTCCTGCTGTTCTGCTCAGAGCCCAGCCACTGCCTCTATACAGCCCATGAAGGTGAGAGGAGCTTCGAGGTGTCCCTCCCCCTGGCCCAGCACAGATAAATGAACCTCGGTTACAGTCACTACAGTCTTCTAATATGCCACAGAAAATAGGATTCCCTGCTGGGAGAGGGTAAAGAGATCAGGGAAGAGGGGAGTCCCTTATCAAAGGCCTGGGAGATGTAGTAGCCAAGGATTTTAATTGTCAATTAAGCATGCATAATACAGGCCATGCCCTGGCAACGTGATGAGGGGTCCTGCTGTGCCATTCTTGTCAGGCCAGCTTCTGACACCAAAAAACAGCTGATGCTGCTGGCAGGGCACTGCTGGGACACCTTGTAAGTCCCTCAACTAGAGTATGAAGAGGAGACCGACCCCATCCAGTTCCTCCCCCTTCCTACCCAAATTAACACACAACCTGAGGTCACTGACTGGTCAGGTGTGCAGAGGGAAACACCACACGCAAACAGACAAGCCACTCATTGCCGTGCCACAGGCCCAGAAACAAGCAACACACCCATGGCAAAAGCACTCGGACTCTTTGGTGCTCAAACATGAAAGAGCAACAATAGGTAATAAGCTGGTTGAGTCAAAGAGTGCATTTCTTTTACTGCCGAAGTCTTGCCATATCAAACTAAGTCAATAAATCTTTCTAGGAATACAATTTGTTAGATAACAGAGGAGTGGGGCCTGCAGTAAACTGCAGTGAATCTACAGGTATAACTAGGCCTCGAGTGTGAGTTGAGCCACATGACCCGAGGATGACCCAGAGTCCTGTCCAAGGGTGGCTGCTCTTTGTGTCTCATTCTTGCCTGCTGACTTCAGTAAAGCTGAGATTGCAGGTACAATGCAGATTGTTCTTGGTGTGTGTTTCAAAGCTGGGAATAACAATGCCATTTGCTCAGCTCACTCTGTCAGTCTCATTGATCACTGCCCTGCTCTCTGCTTTCCCTCTGTTCTCATCAACTACGTCATCTCTTCTTCAACTGCTGGAATGATGATGATGAAGTTTGTGCTAATTATCATTGCCAGACTATACCGCCAAAAAGGCCAATGATCAGTGATTGTATTTTCAGACCCTATTCACAGGCTAACAGAAATATCAAATAATATACGTGAGATTACAATTAATGTGTCAGTACCTTGCATCTTACTTGGTGGGGAGCTGCTGGTTTGTGGGTGATGCGGGGAACTGTGTATAAGAAGGGAGTTCAGATTGTGCGTTGGCCCACTATAGGCATCCATAGCCAATTTTTGTCTAAAGGCCTCTTCCTTCCTCCTGTTGGCAAACCAGTTGTAGACTCGCACCTCCGTGACCAGGTTGGAACCAAGCCCATGAGATTTGGATGGTGATACTCCTCTCTGGAGGCATTCAGCTCTAAATATAGTCAAGAGAAACATATTGGCATAACTGGGATGAAAGTGAGGAAGTAGTTTTGACATTTATAGCAAGTCCACCTGTACCGGTTGCACTCCTCCACCAGTGCCTCCCTCTCCTCTTTGCTGGGGTTCTTCTGTCGTTCGTAAGCCTGGTAAAGGATCTGTTGGGATGCAGGGCCCCATTTGAAGCGGTTGCGTCTCATCTTCTTGCAAGCAGGTTCAATGCCAGCATCATCCCCTGACTGCCCCATAACCTGCCCGGACTGACTGAACTCGGAGAAAAAAAGTAGCACCTGATCCTGGTTGGCTTTGTCTGACATGTTGCTGCCAGAGCCTTGCGAGGTCTGGTTGAATTCTGAAATATAAAAGAAAGGGATTTTGGTGTTGCTTGCAGAATTTTCGTATAAACATGCAGGGTGTGATGTTACACCAAACAACCATGGCTGATGACCTTGCTCATAATTCTATATGGCTGTCCTCTTTATATGTCATTGAGCTTTTTATGACAACATAAATTCAAAATGGCTAACAAAGGTGATGCAATAAGTAGGCCAATCTTCAAAAAAAAAAAAAAAAAAAAAAAAGGGGGGATTA
>NW_015551025.1:225197-226446 GCF_001515605.1 Sinocyclocheilus anshuiensis | reverse complement strand
AAAGAGGCCAATTTTAAAAAAAAAAAAAAAAAAAAAAACAGTAGGCATATCTCTAGAAATCTCTTACTGCACTGCACAGATCTGCATCTATCTAAAAATACATCATTTTGAAGAAAAAAAAAGAATGGAAATAATTTTTGTGGAGAAAGAATTTATCATTTTTGTATAATGCTCATAATTCATATATCAAAGGAATAATTGACTTTTTTGGTGCTTGATACTATTCAATTGCATGCAACAGAAGCAGGAAGTTTTATATTATTCAAACTGTAAAATAAAAAAAAAACTGTCACATGCAGCAAGAAACACAAATATTAACTTACGTTGCAAGATCTCCCGCTGTTTCCTGGCGTACCAGGTGTAGAGCGCCGCGCGTTTCTGCGTTTTCATAGGCGTGCCTTTATTCAGGTGCTGCGACAGGTGCGACTGATTGAGGCCTGTCACATCCACCACCTCGCGCTGAGGGATATTGTGCTGCTGCATGTAGCCTTTGATCATGCGGGACGCGCGCCATGGGTCCTCTCTGAAAAGACCGGAAACATAAAACATAACTTCATTTTATATGATCTTATTAGTAGTATAGGTCAGCTTTTAATTGTTGGTTTCGCTTATTTCACATTTATGATAGTCTATTTATAATCTGTTTAACATGTTAAGTTCTGTAAACGCGGTCAATTGTTCCCGTCGCTAATAAACAATCGTTAATCAGTGTATTCAGTAGGTTGTAAATAATTCCAAAGGTTAAAGACTTCATTGCGTGCGCGCAATTCAACCTCTGTGATTTAATTACAAAAGGACAAGTAAAAGACAAGTGAAGGACTTGACGGCAGCTGTATATTGTTCACCGAGAACATTATAACGCCATTTCAAAACAAAATACCCGACCCTAAAGTATAGTTCAACATGGTTTAAAACATTGCTTTAGATAGGAGAAAATATTGCATAAGTCAAAAAATTGTTAAAAACGAAATTTAAAAAATTAAAAACTAGAACGAAATGGTTGGTTTAAATTAGAGTAACCAAACGAATTTCATATGACTTTTAAAAGTCTTATTTTATTTAGGCTAAATGTATAGCTCAATAAAAATGTAAATACGGCTATTAGCTTCAAAATAACAATAATTTTTACTCATCAGTACAAAGGTGCTGGATAGCCCTCATTCATAGTGAATGTGAAATTAATAAAAAAATAAAAGAAAGTAGGCTATATATATATATATATATATATATATATATATATATATATATA
>NW_015551025.1:221355-225158 GCF_001515605.1 Sinocyclocheilus anshuiensis | reverse complement strand
ATACATATAGGAAAGAAAGAATTACACGGAAACATCTGAGTGCAGTTGTTAAGATTGTTAATTCAACAAAAATAATTGTCTATTAGGCCTACTAATTATATTACTAATTATAAAAATTAAAAGCGGTGTAATGTTTAGTATTAGCTAAGTTAAAAAAAACAGACTTAAAAAATGTACAGCCTAATAAAACGAAGAAAAGCGAGCAAGTAAGGTAGGCTATGGCTATTAAGGTAGGCCTACATTAAAACGAAATTAGGTCTTACCATTTTTTAGGTTAAACGTCTGCCCCTGAAATCTGTCCAGACGATTTGATTTGGAGACTGACAAGACATATGTCTGTTAGCGAACTTTATAACTTTCGACAATGAATAACTAGATCTCCATTCACGCTAATCATTCGTCACTGTGTGTCTTTCAGTTGATGATTTATCAAATTAATAACTCAACTCCACGTGCATTAGATTTTCATCGTTATTTCGTGACGTTAATACTGCTGTAAAGATTATAGAAATATGCTGAATTATAAAAATAGTAGCCTAATATAAAAATGCAGTTAGACTTTCATTTATAGGCTAGTCGGTGTGATATTTTTGCAACTTGTTTTTAAATAAGCTATTTTAAAATAAGTATAGTGACAAATAATAGTAATAATGATAGTTCAGAAATGATCACGAATAATTTTACGTGGCCTAAAATAAATGCAATTAGCTGTTCTACGAACAACTTTTAAACGACTCTGAAATCAGACAACAGTGCGCGTGTTTTTATTTTCTTTCGAGAGGGCAGAGGTGGTTAATAATAAATAGATCTTCTTTAGTTCATATATCTCTAAGCTAAAGAAATAACTCACGTAGATAATTAGTAACCAGAATGTGAAAAGAGGAAACACTGGCGCGTGCTTTAAAATGTGTAAACACCGGTAGATTGATCTTTTCAGAAAAATCGTCACTGAATTTCGTTTCTGTGATTTCAGGCAAATGTTATAGCCTACGCTGTTCTCAGTAATATTACTATAACTTTGATTCTATCCATTTAACCTGTCACACTCATTTCTGCCATTTATAGCAAACGTTAAGGGTTTTTTAAAACTTCGATCAGTGATTAAATTGAAAATTATATTTTCGATGGCAGCATTTAAACGGTTCTATATTAGTGGATTGATTTTTACAGTACAGCGTTAGTTTTTATATTAGCACATTTTTTGGTGAATGCAGACTTTTCATAAAGATGTTTGTGCATATAGAATTAATAAGCGTTCTGTATTCAGGCTAATCCTAATGACAAAAGTAGCTGCCTGTCAAACGGCGTTAACTTCACAGTAACAGTCGGCCTTTAACTCCATTACAGTATAGCCTAAATGTCAGTTCAGCTGATCGTAGCCACTTTTGTCTCTTTAACTTGTATATAAAGCAAGCGATGATAGCAGAAGCAGACACTTACGCCAACATTCGCTCGATTTCTGCCCTCTGCTCCGCTGCTTCCTCTGTGTTTTGAGACTGCAGCTCTTTCAGTATCGGCGGTGTATCGAAATCAGCCCCGTCCTCTGAGCCCTCATCCCCTGATAACTTCCCTTTACCGTGTCCATTGGTCAGCGTGTGAAACACCGGCTTTGAATCCGTATCACTGAGCTTGGACCCGGAGGGGGACATCTGCAGACTGTCCAGTTTAACTCCAAAAGCGCTCGGACTCGGGTCCAGGTCTTCCAACGCTTGCAGAAGCACATCTTTAGTAACTCCAGAGTCCAACAAGGCGCTCAGAAGCTCCTGTTGCAGAGATGTCAACTTAGAAACCATTTTTGCAAACATCTAAATGTTTAGTACGCAAGGCGGTATAAAGATGGACATGCAGTATGTGAAATTTCCCCTCCTCACGCCTCCAGTGAGCTCCTCCGAAGACACCTGCTCTGAGAAGTTAGGCCACTTCCCTGTCGGACTGAACGATGTAGGCTAACTTGCCATGATGCTTCCAGAGGGCAGGCGATATAAAATATGGTAATGAGTGGGCGGCTGCTCGGGGCCTTTATGCAAATGAGCTGTCCCGGGCCATATTGACTGACGCGCAGGTACAGCGTGTTTACACACTGCCTGAGTGCCTGTTATCAGCACAACTCTGAAGAACTTTGGACTCTGTCGACTTTGGTTACTCCGCGTCATAATTATAATAATAATAATAACAACAACAATAATAAAAGTTCTAAAAAGTTTAGAATTATATAAGAATGTTTACCTATTAATTACATGTAGCTGTATGAATCCATAGGTCATAGATGCCTCTCGGATCACATGACAAACATCAAGTGATGTTTCATTGATGTTTTTATATATGTTTAATAACTTTTAACACAAATTTAACTTGAATAAATTCATAAATTGCTCGATTGTGTCTCAGCTCATCAAACAACAGTCTGTTTTCAATCAATCTGGAATTTTATTTTAACATAGATTTATAAGGATAACGACAATATCATCAAAAATCAAGGCAAGTGTTAAAAGCTTGAAACGTAATTTGTAGGACTTTTCTCACTAAGCAAAGCAGTATGTGCACTGCATGTGTTCTAAAAACAATAAAAGGTTTCTTAGAAAAAAAAATGTGATTAAATTGTTTAGCCATATTTAATTTTGTCACCTGCAAATATGATAAAACTTCATTTATTTTGTCCAATCAGTTGCCTGCTGAAGTGAACGAAAGGAAACTCAAGTTTTTCAAATAATCAGAGCACTTTCAAACAATAGATTCAAACTATGATCACAGTTTGTTTGTTTGTTTAGATTTTGTTATTCAGACTATTTATTTTTATGGTCTTTGAATTATTTATCAATATTCATTCATTTACTTAATCAAATCTCCCAAAACTAATTTTAGGCCACACAAAGATAGAAGATAGAAGACTAATTTTTTCATGCCTTTTTAACCATTAACAACAAATAATTTCAAACAGCAAAAACTATTTATCCAAAAAAAAAAAGAAAATTCATCAGTATTGTGAAAGCAGGTTATACAGCAAAGCATGTCGAGAAACAGAGAGCAGACTGACCTAGACCATATTAACAAATGCTTGCCATGCTGAAAAAAAAAAAATAATTGGTCTTAATTGTTCTCTCGATCTGGGGTGCGTTTCCCAAAAGCATCGTTAGCCAACTATGGTCGCAAGTTCCGTCGTTACCAACATAGTTCAACGATTCGGTGTTTCCCGAAACCATAGTTCAAACGAACATTCGCAAACTTGTGTCATTGGAACGACAGCTCTTCACCTGTGGTTAGAGGCATAGGTCGTTGTTAGTTTGGGGTGTGTTCTCTTCAGAGTTATCGACCCTATGCCCTATTCCTTTCGAAGATTTCACCATCCACTTTAAATGATTTGGAAGAGTTAAAGTTGTGGTGCTTAGGTCTTACCTAATTCGCCTTTAAATATTTTTTTTATTACAAATTCAGTTTGAAACTATATAGCAGCGTGGCCCTCGAAATTATTCTCCCTTCGAAGTGCCCTCTGAAAGCATTAATCATGCCGATTGGAACGCAGCCTTCGTTTCGTTTGCGAGAAGAAAAGGTGAGTTTGTCAAGTGAGTATCTTTGTTAAAACATTCATAAAGACAAATTTCTCATATAACAATATTGGTAAAACAGTATGTTAAAGGTTTTCACTTATATTAAGTGTTAACACTCAAATCACAGTATTTTTATAGTAAATGAATGTACCCAAATAAATTAACAAAAATGTATAAATAAGTGAGTGATTTTGTTGTTTTTTACAGAATTAGAATACAGAATATTCTCTACAAATGTGTGTGTGTGTGTGTGTGTGT
>NW_015551025.1:208124-221321 GCF_001515605.1 Sinocyclocheilus anshuiensis | reverse complement strand
GTGTGTGTGTGTGTGTGTGTATATATATATATATATATATACACACACACACACACACACATACACACACACAGTATATACACTGTTTGCAAAATTATTTTTAATTTTTGTAAGTATTCATTTAAGTCTGCGGGGCATATTGGCAAATAAACAAAATATGTAACAGAAGTTATGTCAGATTAAACAATTGGTTTACACTGCAATGGTAGCTGGATGCAGCACAGGTGTCAGGAGGTATGGGCGAAGAGGATATCCACTGTTTCCCAGCTGCCAGCTATCACCAAAGCCACCCTCTTTAGCCACCTGGCAAACTGCAGAATTGGCCCACACAAAAGAGTCATGTGTGCTTCCAGGCCATTTTGCCACAATGTCAGTGAACATCCCCTGGTGCTGGATAGCCCATTTATTTTTTGAGTGATTTCTGCCCAGATTTTCTTTTTGTCAGCATTTGTAATGCTGTTTTTCAGCTTTGAAAATAGCTGGATTTTATTATTTTCCACCTCCTCCAAAAGAACTGCAATTTCATGCTTTGAAAATTGGGGTTTTCGTGTCATTTTCATTAACACATGGCTGAATGGCAAGGGGACTTAAATAGGAAAAATTATTGAGCAAAATAAGCAACAGGTGTCCACAAGAGTACATCACAGTTTTTTAAAAACCCATCTTTTTTCAATTGTGCTTAAGTAGCCTATCAGTATTAAATAAGAAATGGTACTGTATTACTGTAATACTCCAAATTACTGTAGGTGGCGGTATATGCTCATGGCACCAGTCGGCTATTAGATCGAAGAAGAAGAAGAACAACGTCATAACGACAGCTGAAATCAACGTGGTTTAAACGATGGATCTGCGACACAGGTACCATGGTTTCGGGAAACAGTCGTGACTAGCTAGTTCGTTTCCACAACGATGCATCGTACTATGGTGGTTAATCAGCGAGTTACGTAGTTGTACGGGAAACGCACCCCTGGTCAGTTAGCTGGATTTAGAGCGGTTTTGGACACTTTTCACTTGGTAAATTTTCTCTTAAAGGGGTCTTATTATGCTCTTTTACAAAGTCTTGATTTTGTTTTGGGGGTGTACTAGAACAGGCTCTCATACTCGGTTGTTCGAAAAACATTATTTTTCACATATTTTAGATTATTACAACACCTCTCTCCCCAGTCTGCCATGAACGGCTAGAATAGTTCCTGTATCAAATGAAAGCCCGCCTTCTGAAATACGAAAAGTTCGTCTGCCTTGGGAAAGCTAGTGCGTCTCTGACATAGTGATAACACTCGTTGCCTTCTCTAGTGCAGCTCAACCAGGTCTCGTCCCATTCGTCGATATTTGTGATATCACAAATCCCGGAAAATATGCGTTGTAGTCCAAACGAGTCGTTCGTTGTAGTTTTTGAAAAGTGATTTCAGTTAAATAAAATATCTCCTTTTGAAGTGGACTTTGAGCTTTGTAACTTTGCAGATCTTTTTTATGCTCAAACAGCAACATTACAGACTAACTAAAGTTGAAAAACCCCTTTAAACGATTTAAGATGATTTTTCAGTAGAATGAACAGAGAAGGAAAAAACATGATGCATCTCTTTACCATTTGCAATATTTGTACTAAATAGCAAAACATTTAGATAAAAAAGCACAGAACTGCTATATATAGCGGGGACAGTTTGAATATGTGTGTTATGGAGGGTTGTGGAGCAGTTGGAAGGGCAGTAACGGTGCATGCAAATACTCATTTACAGCCTGACTACTGCCAGGTGCCTGAGACTCACTCCATAACTGACATTCACCATCACAGGAACACATGATCTTAAAGACATCCATTCAATGATGAGTAATTCTGAAAGTTTGGAGAAAGAATAGTGGAGAAAGAGAGACGAACAACAAAGTTTCTCTACTAATTGCACTCCTAACAATTCCTATGAAGAGGCTGATATTTGAATATAGATTTGAAATTTGTTAATGAAATGATGTGGTAAAGGAATAGCAGAATATAAAGGAATATTTCTTTTGTATACTTAGTTGTAGGCTGAGTGTTGGTACTTCCGTGATTTGTGTGTTTTATTGTATACTTTTAAAAAGAAAGCTTTTTTACTGGCATTGAACCTTTAACATTCATGGAACCTTTCCATTGCACAGAAGGTTCTTCATTGTGGAATAAGGTTCTTTAGATTTTAAAAATGTTCTTCACACTAAGAAAAAGAACAGTCCTTTTATGAGGTTCTTATGGATTCAAACCCCCTGTTTTGGAACATTTATTTTTAGGACTGTAAGTCACTTTCAGAATTAGAAACTGTCTGGTAAAAATGAACATTTTTAATTTGGCCATCGCATCAGAAAAAAAGTGATTTCTAAAAATCTGCCGATTTCAAAAGCAAGCTGAATCCAGTTTAAGTCGGTTCGTGGTGGTTTCAGTGTGAGTGGAATGAAGCAAGAGGTTTTAGGTTAACTATGAGCAGTAGGTTGACCCAAACTGTGCTTTGGCAGCCATTTGGATGTGTGACCCTCCTCCACCCTCAGCCTCCCTCCATCACAGTCTGGGGCACAGAGCGGAACGCTTGGAAACTTTTTGGGCGAAAAGGGCAGGGAAGGTATGGTGTGTGTGTGAGATTCAGCTGCCGCTGATCATGTCTCGTTCCACACAGTAACCCGGACCTTACCCCCAGCACGCACCCTCCGACCATTCCACTCTACTGAAGAGCTGGTTTTTCTTATAAAACAACTTGTGATGTCTAATTCTGGTTTTGTGGTTAATTATACATTTTAAAAGATACATTTGGTCATATTCTCAGTAATATCAATGTCCAAAGTAACCTAATTAACCTGAATTAATTAGTTTAAATGTAAACTAGTAAAATTATTTTATATTATTATCAAATATATTTTTTTGAATATAATATGTGACCCTGGATCACAAAACCAGTCATAAGGGTCCATTTTTCCGAAATTGAGATTTATACATCATATGAAAGCTGAATAAATAAGCTTTCCATTGATGTATGGTTTGTTAGGACAATATTTGGCCGAGATACAACTATTTGAAAATCTGGAATCTGACGGTGCAAAAAGCAAAATCTAAATATTGAGAAAATTGCCTTTAAAGTTGTCCAAATTAAGTTCTTAGCAATGCATATTACTAATAAAAAAATCAAGTTTTAATATATTTACAGTAGGAAATTTACTAAATATCTTCATGGAGCATGATCTTTACTTAATATCCTAATGATTTTTGGCATAAAAGAAAAATCAATCATTTTGACCCATACAATGTATTTTTGGCTATTGCTACAAATATACCCCAGCGACTTTAGACTGGTTTTGTGCGCCAGGGTCACATATAGTATAAAAAAATATCACACACTTCCGTTCCAATGTTTTGGGTCGGAAAGATTTTTTAAGGCTGCTTGATCATATATACAGTAAAAACAGCAATGTTGTGAAATATTAAAATAACTGTTTTCTATTTGAATATATTTTAAAATGTAATTTATTCCTGTGACACAAAGCTGAATTTTCAGCATCATTACTCCGGTCTTCAGTGTCACATGTTCCTTCAGAAATCATTCCAATCTGTGATTTACTGCTCAAGAAACAGTTCTTATTATTATCATGTTGAAAACAGTTGTGCTGCTTAATATTTTTGTGAAAAATATTTTTTCGGGATTATAATGATGAATAGAAATTGAAAAAGAACAGCATTTGGTAACACTTTATAATAACTGCACACTATGAGTCATTAGTTAAACATTAGTAAATAGTCAATTCATCCTTTATAAAGCATTGTTCCAACATTAATAGGCATTAGTAAGCAGTTTATAAATGCAGCTATTAATGTTTTGTTCTTGAGCATATCTATAATGTTTAATAATTGTATTTTCATACTTTATTAACGATCAATTTATCATTTCTAAATTATTACGTTATTTACAAACCAGTTATTTAGGAGTTGTCAGTGGTTCATAAGATCATTAAGAACGTGTAAGTAAATGACTAATAAACTATTTAAATGTACATATATAACTCGAATTTTCATTTTTGGGTGAACTATCCCTTTAAGTCAGGTAGTTATAAAACATTTAGTAGTTGCCAGCCATCTATTTTTGTGAGCTCATCTAAAGTGAGTACTGTTTATACCTTGTAAAGCATTTACAAAAGAAATTTAAAAGCTCATTAATCTTCCAAACAGAAAAGTTAAACACAACACAGAGGGATACAGAACACAGACATATTTTTTCAAGATGCAAAAAATGAAACTGTACAGCTGTTCACTTGAAATAAAATGAAAAATAAACCTCTGCAATTTCATAGGGAAAAAAATTCAACTGTACAGTTGTACAGTTTCATTTTATTGCATCTTGAAATAAATATTTCTGAGTTCTGTATCCCTCTGTGTTGTGTTTGTTTATTTTTATTTATTTTTAATTTTTTTTGTTAGGAAGATAACTGAGCCTTTAATCTCCTTTGTAATAGATGTGCTTATAAATCAAGAGCAAGGCATTTATAGCTGTATTTATAAACTGCTTACTAATGACTATTAATGTTGGGACAAGGCTTTATAAAGGATGAACTGACTATTTACTAATGCTTAACTAATGACTCATGGTGTGCAGTTATTATAAAGTGTTACAAAGCATTTATTTGAAATAAAAACCTTGTAAGATTTTACTGTCACTTTTTGTTTTATGTTTTATTTGTTCTTTCTGAATAAAATAATTTTTCCAAAACAAATAAAAAATGAAAATAAGAGCTGTTAGAAAAAAATGATTCCCACACTGACCTGTTCAGTATATCTTTATATTCTTGATATATCTTAAAGAATATGTCATTTAAAGGTGGCTTATTAGATGCACTTGAAGAACAGAAATGAGTAAAAGCATATTTGAAAACCAAAAATTGAGAATTGAATGTAATCATTTTCAGCAACCCATTCTTGGGCGTGGCAAACATTCTGATGTGAGTATCATCAGCTGATTTCATACCTGGGAACAGTAGATGGAGATGCTCTTACTGTGAAACGTTCAGTGAAGCATGAGTGGCGCTGATTAAGAGCCCAGATGATCTGATTGGATCAGAGTTCCCACTAAAAGCAAATGAAGCTTTGATCTGTCCCCGAGGAAACTTGGCAGCCCTTGGTTACGTTCTATTTAAAGATCATTTTTGTATTTAAAACAGACACAAATTAGACAATAGCTGTCATAACAGAACAGTGAAAAGCTATAAATTCAATCTATATAGCAGATGATTTAGAAAGCAATGTCAGACATCATACTGAATCTGCAGACTTTTGGGAAATCTCAAATCTAAAACTTTACTGAGACATCGAAATAGATCTGGGCTCAGCACAGCCTACAATGACTTGAGGCCGAAGCCTAATACAGTGTAGTTCAGATTGCAGGTTCTCCTCCCTCTGCACAAACACAGCCTGTGATTGGCTGTATTGTTGTTCAGCATGGCTCTCTGGGCCTCGGGCCTAGACTGACTGACTGGCACATTGTTGCCTCAGTCAACACACACTTGAGAGTAAGTGTGGGGATGTGCGTACACTTTTCTTGAATGGCGCCCAAGACATGAAATTCTCTTTGTTGTGTTTATTCTTACAAGCACTAGACGTGTGTGTAGGGTCAGTGAATCAAATGCCTTTATTTGTTACGACCTGTCCAATCGCACTGGCTTTGAGTTTGCTTGGTGAATTATTGGCAAGGCAAACCACTTATTGCCTTTTTTGCCTCCTATAGTGACCTCTTTGTTTCTTTCAATTGTTAATATGCTAGTGACTGAATATACTGATTCAATAAAGTGATTCATGACTGTGAGACTGATTCTTTCTTGTGGCACACAGGAATTACAACAGGTGTTAGGTATCAAATCCTTTCGAACAGATGAAAGCTCACCTATCTCAGAGACAATAAGGAGAACTATTCTGAAGACAAATGAATGAAGTTGGGTTGGGAGGCGTCTATGGGGAAACCCGGTCTCAGTTCAGGGTCAGGGTGACCTCTTTAGCTCCTCATCAGGGCTCCATGGCCCCATACGTACACCTCCCTTTCCTTTTTGCCTGTCTCACCACAATTCTGAACCATTACATCAGCTCAGAAGGTTTTACTAAAGCAAGCTTGAAATTACTTGCAGTTTGTGCATATTAAACATGCTCTACTTCTGAGATGAACATTCAGGTATGGCTATAAAATAGGCTACAATCCTTAAAGGGATAGTGCACCCCAAAATAAATAAATAAATAAAGATTAAAAAAAATACAAATATTAAATCAATAAATATAATGAACTTTTATTAATCTCTTTAACTCTCATGCTCTGATGAAATTGAATTACTGTTGTTATGTTTGGGGTCCTAGAGACCCTAATTATGTACAATTAAAAATTAACCTCTTATTTGCTCTTCAAATTTTTTTAAATAATGCATTCTGACCTAGTCAAAAGGGGTCAATTTGACCCCTTCAAAAACAAATTGTAGAAAAATATGGTAACACTTTACAATAAGGTCTCATTAGTTAGCATTAGTTAATGCATTTACTAACTAACTTACAAAAAGAAATACATTTGTTGGAGTATTATTTAATCTGTGTTCATGTTAGTTAATAATATTCAGACCATTAAATAACATTAACACATACAACATTTGATTTTAATAATGTATTAGTAAATGTTGAAATTAACATTAACTAAGATTAATAAATGCTCTAGAAGTGTTTTTCATTGTTAGTTCATGTCAACTAATGTAGTTAAATATAATCTTATTGTAAAGTGTTACCAATAATACAATAAAAACACTAGAATGTGTTTATAATATACATAAAACATTTGATGGATTATGCAACATTATCATGTCTGAAATTGATCATCAGTTCTAACAAGGTTAGAAAAATTAAATAATCTACCTGACACTAAACATATTTTTTTCAAAACACACCAAACAGAACATGAGGCTTCAAACAGACCCTTTTCACAGACTGTGATGACGTGTTTCCATCATAAATCTAGTATTTATTTATTTTTTTGAATGAATGTACATTTATAAATCTTTGACACATTTCTTACTTCTGACCACCATTATCAATCTCTTTATATTTTTTCCTCTTTTGGAAACGCAAGTGTGGATTTTTCTTTTGCTTTTGTAGCAAACGGGAACAAAAAAAGTTTCCGTTCACCACTCTAAAAGTTTACCCAACTCTCTGGAAATGTGAAAAGGCTCCATGGATTTTAAACTCTTTTACCAGCCCTGGACGTCTGTGTGCTCAAACGTCCTCAAGAGATCAGGCACTTTGCAACGGATAGTTCAAACTGGCTGGAAACTAATCGGCACAGTTGAAGCTCAGCAGTTCTGGCGGTGGAGAGAGGTGTGAATGTTGAGTCCTGTCCACCTGACTAGAGCTGGGCAATTCATCAGACAGCTGGCGCTCAGGTTAATAGCTCGCGCATATTCAAACGGAATGACTCCGAGAAAACAAATGACCCAAAAACACACATGCAGACACACTGAGGCATGAAAGCAAGGAAAAAAGACGCCAACCAAATCCCATTTCGTCCTCCAGCCTAGAGGTGAACATCAATGATAGTGAAAGGTCACACAAGACAAATGTGTTAGCTTGTTTTGTTTGCTGTGACTTGAGTGGTTTGGAAGGAGGACGTTCACTTTCCAGATTGTGACATTATCCACTTACAGCTTCCACTAAATTCTTTGGTTGTTGAATTGAGGATGGTAGTATGAATCAGGTTTGTGTGTGTCATAAATGAAACTCAAACTGAAAGAAAAAGAGATATGTTTAGTCTGCCAACAGCCTGCCACTCCTCGACATTCCAGACGTAAGAAGGCCGCTTCCGTAACGTTACCTGCCACAAGACTGCATGTGTGTGTTAGTCAGTCATTAGTGTTTCCGGTGTGCTGCGTTTGGTAGTGATTTGCATGTTCAGCAGCTGTTTTAAAAGTTTCGGTAGTCTGATGGGGTTTCAGTGCTTTTTACACACTGGCCTGTTGTGTGAATCAGTTCAAGTTTCACTCACTAGTGCCACCTAGAGTTCAGAGAAAAAAAACCTATTAACAACAGAAAATAAGCAAATAGTAGAAAAGGGTGGGAAAGGGTTTTGTTTATTGCTTTTATATGATGCTGTACTTTTTTTTCATATATTATATTTATTTTGTTAAACAAAAGAACAACAATATTTTTGGGACGATGATATTTTTAAGTCTGTATCTCAGTGTTATTTTAGTATTATTTATATACTATTACAATATTTATTATTATTATTATTTGTATATATTTTCAGTTTTTGTATTTTAATTTTAGTTTATATTTCAGTAATTATGTTATGCGATTTTGTCAGTTTTATTAGTTTTTGGACTTTTTATTTAAAGTAGATATTTCTATACAGTATTTAGGATTTAGTTTTAGTAATTTTAGTACTGCATCTTAAACTTATTTATTTTAGCTACACTGGGAAAAAATTGGTGTAGAAACAACTTTCACTCAAAAATTGCTTGGAAATTTCACAAATAATTACAAATAATTGACGATCAATTAAATGTGAAGTTTTATGTGAAAGTTAATATGAAATGTGAAAGTAAAGACTGAAGAGTTTTTTTCTTTTCAATAAAACATACTCCAACTTTTAACAACTTTTTAAGTTGACATTATTCTTCTAATATTTATATTTATTTTATTTCAGATTTATTTCAAATACCTATTCTAATACACTGGGGGAAAAAGTTGGTGTAGAAACAATTTTCAACTGAAACACTGAAATGTTATTTTTTTTATAAAACATATTACAATAATCTTTGTTTTATAATAATTTCGAAACATCATTTTTTACAGTGTAGTTTTAGTAACAACCCTGGCATGTTTCAATTTATACAAAATGCATTAAAAATGCAATTCACACATGCAGTATAATGGCTTGAATGCACCATATATGATGATCATGTTTTTATTTATTGATATTTTAGGGGCACAAATCTCAGGGTAATAAAACTGTCCTGATATAATGAAGACAAAAGAGTTATTTAAAGACTATTTGCCACATGATGTGAGGAATCATTCTGTCTGTAGCCCAGATACAGCGGGACAAATTATTAGATTCATCTTTATCCTATCCTAATTTCAGGCCTAATTTTTCCTTCAACTGGATCTTTAGGTATTTCCAGAGAAATACTGAAATCAGGTCCTTGTGCTTTTGATCCACCTGCCCGAATTCACTCAATGTCCCCACCACCCAGCAGCCACCCAACATACACACACAATTAAACATTCAAAGGCAATTACCTGCATGGTTTCCTCTGTGATTAAGGCTAGGTTTGGAGCTGCCTCATTAATGCAACGGCATGCAGGACGGCCATCAGCGGCCATGAGAACTGGAACCTGCAAAGCAAAAACCTGCAAAGCAGACACAGAGTTTTCACAGAAATATGCTTCGGGACGTTTCAATTAGGCTCATTTGAGGGAGACGCTAATTAAAAATGATCTGATTTATTACTTCATTTCTTAAGTGTTAATGTAATCTATACAGACAAGCTCCAAAAATCATGTGATTAGAAGATACAACTATAAAGCTGCTGCTTTACAGGATCAGATTTTAATCAAGACTGTTTAATCTGTTTATTTATGTCTATTTATTTCAATCAAATAATTCATCTGGCTGTGAGAAGTCTAAGTCTGAAGCCTGGCAGGTTTCACAAGTAAATATAATACTTCATGAAAAGTTCAGAAAGATGCTTTTACTGCCTCCTCCAACAAAGGGTACTGAACCAGCAGTTATACAGTCTTCTGTCGTTTATAGGCAATAATGTCATAGCCTACTTTTATGACAATGTAAAAGACAGCGATATTTTGTATGCAGCATGCAAATTTTATGTCTTTTCACCTTCAAGATCTGTTTAAGGACACTCAGCATTTTTACACCGCCTCTTAGTTCTTCCCACCTTAAACATATTAGACAACAATCAAATATCATATGATTTTTCCAAAGAAATAACCATTGTTTGTATTCCTATCACTCTAAATCGAATATTTGGAATCTGCGGTGCAGACTTTGGTTTGGTTTTCCATTTAATTTATGCACAAATGTTTGCATTTTTTTTCTGTCATCATGATATAAACCTGCTGATCCTAAACAGGGGCTCGTGGGTTGATTCTTATTGCAGCTATTAACTGCGCAGGTAAGCCAAAACGTACATTTTTTATTACATTTTTTTTCTGTCAGCAAATTGTCATCCTGTTCTGACGGCAGCAGTAGCAGGTTATCTATTTCCTCTTTATTTAATTTTTTTGGCCGGCTGTTAATGAATAACAGATAAGGTGAGGAATCAGCACATTTCCCTCGAGCTCAGGCACTGATCGATGTTGATGCGGCCTGTGTTAGACAGATCTAAATAGAGGTATTGTTTTACGCACTTCACTGTAAACTATCCACAGCAGTATTCAGACTGAAACACAGTTTATGGTATAAAACTTCATGTGAGGAAAGTTAAGGTGGTGGTTAACAGGACATATTTTTTTACTGAACGTGGTTTCTTCTAAAAGTTAAATAGTAGAAAAATAATGTAAAAAAATGTAATAATAATAATTTACCAAATTGAAATACATATTGATAAAAATGTATTTAAGTAAATAATACTGTATTTAAAATAATAACATTAAAGGGGTCATATGATGCCTTTTTAAAGATCATTATTTTGTGTATTTGGTGTAACAGAATATGTTGACATGCTTTAATGTTTAAAAAAACACATTATTTTTCAAATACTGTACATTATTATAGGTCCTCTATGCCCCGCCTCTCTCAAACGCTTCGTTTTCTACAAAGTCCCTCCTTCTGACAAGCGCAGTCTGCTCTGATTGGCCAGCTGACCCAACATTCCAAAGAGAAAGGAAAACTTGAAATCGCATCATATGACCCCTTTAAATAAATTAATTAAAATAAAGGAATAAATTAAAATTAAATGAATGAATTAATTAATTAATTATTGAAAGTTAATTTACACCACACTTAATGGTGAGCAGAAAAAGCTAAATAAATAAAGTAAATATTAGTAAAAATATTCTATTTTTATATATTTTTCACAATGTAAATATCTTCATGCATATAAAACTGCCTATATATTTTAGAAATAGAAAGCCCAGTTTTGCCATCACAAGTGAATCGTCATATTAGGAAGTTTGTGGCATCAAAAAAAGAAAGAAAGAAAGAAAGAAAGAAAGAAAGAAAGAAAGAAAGAAAGAAAGAAAGAAAAATCCATTAAGTATCAACTTTAAGTCCCAGATGTTTATCCTAAAAACACCTAAAAATAGACAGAAATGAGATGCAATTTGTTGACAAAAAATGAGACACAGATTGTTCACATACAGTAAAAGTACAGAACTACAAAATTAACAGGGAAAGCTGGTCAGATAGTCTAGATATTGAGATGTTTGACTAAATTTGCCAAGATACCACAGATCTTTCCCGAATCTCTATAAAAATCTGGAGAGTCAAACAACATATCTAAATTGTGAATTTTTTTTTTTTGACCTTAGAGACAAATCTATGCATTTAGAGGGACTATGAAATCTCCCATTTACTTTTTAGTTGACCAAAAAAATTACATTTGATATCAGACAACACAACCAGGTTGCATTACCAGTGTCAAGATGTCTGTGTTGAGTGTATCTGTTTGGCACGTTCTTTCGATGCCCCCCTGAGATCTCAATCTTGTGCAGATACCTGGCAAAATGCCACCTAATGTTAAACCCAAAGTTATCCATTATTTCGTGAGTAAAGAGAAAAGCTTCACACTCAATCAACCATGGCGTCTGTCCTGACATCTCGAAACACCTTCGTTCCTTTCACCATCATCACACATGGACTCATTTAATTCTTTACTCTTAATGTGCTGTCAAGTAAAACCAAAGAAGTGCTTAAAACAGATCGGTGTTTGCACGACAAAACCTAAAGTGAGAAAGCATTGATCGGATCTTATCAAAGTGAGAACATTTGGACAGTCTTGTTTTGTTTGATGTTGTCACTATGGTGCTGGTGGGCCCACACCGGCCCCCCTTTTTCAGAGTGGACTCTGCCTTTTGCCCCTTTGCCTCTCCGTCTCCACGGTTCTCTGCTCCTCCGCTAATTAATTCATCTGCACATCTCCTTTCCTCAGCCAGCACATTAACCAAGCATGGAGAGGCGCATCGGATTGACCTTTCCACCTCGGCCCCCCTCTCGACCCCTCTCTCTGAGTCTTGGCCCATCTGCATTTCAACACAGTACCAGCGCATACTCAACCTCCTGCCCCTCACTCACTCACTCACTCACTCACTCTCACCAGCCATGACACATTGTCAGCAGCCCATGGGGGGCTCAAAAACTGCCCTCCTGGGTGCCCTGACTGCATGCCATCATATCGTTCACTACATTCAGGAATGAAGCTGTAGAAATGCTTGAACGATTTCTGTTTAAGAATGAGGGCATGAAACTGAGAGCCATTGACTTGTTAACCCCCCAGACTGATGCTGTACTGCTTCCCAAACCCCCTGCTGAGATGGTCGACCACAAATACAGAATTAATTTGAGTTCAGCCATGTGATAACAGATGATTCACAAACAAATGACTCTTATGAGCCTGATCTTCATAAACCATAAACATAAAGCACAACCAATGCAGTCCGATTCCCAAATGAATGACTCTTTTTAGTCGGATCTTTTAGTGAATCATAGACAATGCGCAATAGGTGCAGTCCGATTCCCAAATGAATGACTCTTCTGAGTCGGATCTTTTAGTGAATCATAGACAAAGCGCAATAAGTGCAGTTTCCAAAACAATGGCTGCATTCGAAACTGCAGATTTCCCTACTATATAGTAGGTGAAAAACAGCATGTGACAAAAGAATTATGTCCAAATTCACAGTACAGTAAGTACAGTAATGATTCTTATGAACCGGTCATTTTAGTGAATCTAATACATATATAACTGTGAGACTTTTCGTTGCTAACTAGAAAGTTGTTTACGTGACAATGTGTAGTAAAAAATATGAGGCTTGCCAGTAGCAAAAGATTTTTATAAAAATTTATTAATTCAATATATTTAAAGGGGTCATATGATGCGATTTCAATTTTTCCTTTCTCTTTGGAGTGTTACAAGCTCTTGGTGCATAAAGAAGATCTGTAAAGTTGCAAAGACTAAAGTCTCAAATCCAAAGAGATATTCTTTATAAAA
>NW_015551025.1:196532-207845 GCF_001515605.1 Sinocyclocheilus anshuiensis | reverse complement strand
TATACAGTATATATATATATATATATATATATATATATATTGTCCTTCTCACAAATAATAATATACATTTTTATGAGCAATTTTTTTTTTCCAATGAGCATTGTTGCGCATAAAAATTTCTGTTATGATGCAAACTTGAGAAGTGTGCAGGATCTACATTTTTCTAGTTTATATTGTAATTTCATTTCATTCAGTGCACCTACAACTGATTCTTTAATATTTCATGACAAAACTATGAGGTGATTTTTTTTTTTATGTATCTCACTCCTCAGATTTACCACAATGTCCTTTGGGATTAAATCTTAACCAATTCATCCGTCTCCACATCGGTGCAGTGCAAACATGAGCGAATGACTTAGCAATGTCTGGGGACAGAGTGAGAAGGAGGCCCTGCCGCCAATCACTCAATGAGCGTGGAACGAAGCCCGAGTTTCTCAGGAACACTCATAAAGCGTTGCATCGCTTTACAACCCCATTGCTCAACATCACATGCCTTGAGAGAAGGGATATTACCTGAGATAAGGCAAGAGGGATCAAGCTTAGCACCAGTCTGACCTCTCCCTCTATCCCTCCTCGCACACACAAACACAGGGAGTGGGACATTTTCATAAGGGGTTTTTAGACCTCCCAGGGCTTTCTGAATGACATTAAAAGTCAGGCACTGATGCACAGCAGCCATGTGATCTATTTGCTAAAACGAGCTCCTTCTCTCTCTGAACCACTGACCCTGGGACTATAACACGTCTTGCCGGAAAGTAGTCGAGAACAAGATGTTTTGCCGAAATCAAAGAGGATCAGTGTGGCACCGCAAGGACTGTGTCACTTGTAGATTCTATAAATCATGTCTCAGTGATAAGCGAATTGCCTTATCCTTGACAGCAACTCACTGAGAAAGCAATAAAGGGGCAGGATTACAAGATGTAGAACCATAAAGAGCAGGCCGGTGGTGGAGAAAGAGGGAAGAAGAATGATGAAAGAGTGGGAATTGAGAGAAAAGCACAATAGGAAACTACTTTCCATCAAGACTGATAAAAGACTGTGTGCTTCACCTTTAACCTGTTTCCTGCAGAATCACTGACACTGTTGGTCAAAAATTTATACACATTGGTGTTGGTCACATTAATAAATGTCTCATTATGTTTTTGATGTCTCTTATACTCAAGGCTACATTTATTTGATCAAAAATACAGTAAAACCAGTGAAATATTTGTACAATTTAAAGCTATTTTGATATATTTTAAAATGTAATTTATTTCTGTGATGATAAAACTGAAATGGCTGCTCATAAGATTCTCTCGTTCATCATAAATGAGTCTTATTACTTTGGAATGTGGCATAAAAATGAAGAAAACTCACTTGAAATGAACTTCTTTCCTAATGAAAACCACATGAACCACAAAAATGGGACCAAATAACTATTTGAAAACATATTATGAGTGTAAGAGGATCCCTCCTCTGTTTAGTGAATCATGTCACTGGCGTTTACAGGTCTGGTGTGTAAGTGTTCAGCCTGACTGCCTCAGACATTTCCTGCATTGCTTTGTTAGGCCCCATGGCTGCCACTCAATTTAGAGGAGAGCTATTAGAACAAACTGCTCTTGGGGGCACAAAGGTAGATTGGGCATGACATTAAGAAGCTAATCGTCTGAATGTCCCCTGTGCAAGGACAAACTTTGAAGAACGAGATCCAAAATGGAAGGACAAAAACTTAAGATGTTGTCCAATTTGATACCTTAAATAAATAAATAAATAAAAAGATGTGTTATTTTTTCTTACTCTAAAAATTCTGACTGTCTGTATGGTCATCTTTTTCATGTTCTCTTCTGCCTCAAGCGGCATAATTAGCCCCTTTAATAAAAGAAGTGAGGAAATCATTAACTTTCCAGGGGAAATCCTGTCTGTCTTATCCTTTCCAGCCTACAAATATCACAGGCCCTTCTTTACATCACCATGAAAACTGTGTGATCTTGATAAGGACCATGGGGAGCTGTATTAAAAGAGACATCTTCACTTCTTTTGTGGTTTGTGGATATCAGAAAATTTGACTTTTTTTTCCGGCAATCTGACATGAAGCAGCACATTAACACCTTTAGTGGGAAAAATCTATAGGATAAAACCACATCCATCATCATATCACAATATGTCTACTATCTTTGAAAATGATATGTCAAAAAAAAATGGCTCTAGCAAATACAACAACCAGGGACCAAAAAAAACAAAGAGCCATGCTCCAGCACATCTTATCATATATAATGGGCTGTAACAGAAACTTAAAGACTCTTGAGCTCCTCAGATGTGATTGGTATATGACTTCACATGATGATCTTCAGCAGGTTAATAGTGTCACACCAAACCTGTGCACCAGGACCAGTGCAAAAATACCAAAATACCAGCAAAGCATTATCAGAACAACATACAGATACCAACATGGCTGACAAATAACGTTATGTCAATAAATCATATGATATCCACCTTATTTTAAAAATAAGAGTGGGTGCTGCCATTTGTAACTTGAATGTGCAAGGTTTCCAGTATCATCCACTCCCAGTTTAGCTGTACACACACACACACACACACACAAATCTGTTTGCTGCTTGAAAACGTGAAACTGGTATTTGTTATTATATTATTGTAATTTATAATCATAAACACACTGGCTTGTAGCTTAAACAGTTACACTGTGTTACATTTTATGGCTAATAAATGGGAAGTCTTGCACATTCACACAAAAATTACTTTCGTGTTTCAAAAAAAAAAAGTTGATATCAGAGGAATTAAAATAGTTTGTGATGATGGAATATCTTATGATCTATATGGAAACAATTATAGAAATAAAGATGGAGTTGATGGAAATAAGTTGCCTTGACAAAGACAACAACATACCCTGTTGAAAAAACAGCATATGCTGGTTAGGTATGTTGTGACGCTGGGATGCTAGTTTAAGCTGGTCCTTTGCTGGTTTATGCTGGTCATTTTGCTGGTTTATGCTGGTCCTTTGCCAGCACATGACCAGCATAAACCAGCAAAGCACCAGCTTAAACCAGCATCCCAGCGTCAAAACATACCTAACCAGCATATGCTGTTTTTTTCAACAGGGTACTGTTATTTTACAAACTTAAAACCAAAATTTCAAAAGGCGTAGTCCGGCACAGTCTTATCGGACATAGTTTTCACTTTAAAAAAAATTTATTTTTGGGAGGAACCAAATAAGAACATTCTGGGAACATTAGGGGAGCATTCTATTTACATTTAAAAAAAAAATAAAATAAAAAACTCCTGGCAAACCAACAGAGAATGTTAGAATATCTGTTTTTGGGAACCAGAAATTACCGTTAATTAAACAATAATTGTTAGCTGGGGTACAGTTGAATACAACACAGGCCTACTTCTGTTTAATCAGCTTTAAGATGCTATCTGTCTATCTATCTATCTATCTGTCTGTCTGTCTAAAAACCCTTTAAAGGTTTTGTCAAGACAGTATTTACGTTTGTACTGGCAAACTTTTCTTTATCTTTAGTTTAAAATGGTTTTTACAAAATTAGTTTGGAACTGTATTATAAACCCATGTGAAATCGTCAGTCAATACATATTTTAAGACTCGATTAGGGCCATTAAAATGTCAGTAGCAGTAAAAAAAAACAAAAAAAAAACAGGTTCTTAAACGTTAAACTCCCTCATAGGTTTTTATACAACAGCAGGTGTGTTGAAGTATCGACGCTCCGTCGCTCACCACTATAAACAAGTGTCCATTTCAGAGACTGTAGGCCTCACAGAGGCGTTGCGCGAAGACAGGGAGCCCTCTAGTGCTTAAGCGCTGAAGTAGCAGAAAACACGCCGTTAATGGCTGCTCCAGGCCCTGGCAGAACATCAATCCTGGCCCACATGAGAAATATACAGCACGAACAAACACAAAATCTTTCAGTCACACATTTTAATGAATCTGACAGGCAGCTTTTGTCATGGGTGCGGTACCTGAGTGGGCATATGGCAAACGCTATGTGCAAACTACACAGTCAAATGATTGTGCACACACATCAGAACTGTAAAAAAAAAGCAACAAAAAAATAAACCCACGCAAATGAATTCTACTCATCTTGAACAGACAGCAAGACGGCAAAGAAATGTGTTGTGCGATCAGACCTTTACTACTTACATTCATAAACCTGTTCTGCAGACGATTACGTGAAAAGCTTGATGGAGCTAGTATGCCATAATATGAGTTACATATGTGTTTTTGCTTTTAAACTTTATTATATGTGCATCTCAATTACATCTAGGCCATTGTATATTCAGACAGACATTTCAAATAGTCAATATAGGTTCTCTCAAACGCAATACCTCTCAAGGATCAAATTAAAAGAAAATATACATTTACTGCAGAGGTAATCAGACAAACACATTCTTTCTAGAACAACAGAATGCTTCAAACCAAACCCCACAACCAAATGTTCTTCTATCCATCACCCCAATACCCCAAAAATGAACACAGCACATAGCATTCAATGTATTACAGCACTAAGCCACCAAAAAGATATTTATAGCAGACATACGTGCTGGTCAATACACTTCACATTTTCTGATTTCCTTTATTATACTTTTTCGTTTTTTTAATTTTTACAACATATGTGCTAGGAAAAACCTGCAAGGACCATTAACAAAAACTTAGGGCCTCTAATGAAAAGCAATTTAACTGCAACATGTACACAAATAGTATGGGATATGATCCATGCAGTTGTGCACAGCCAGCATAGTCATGGTATGGTCTCGTTTAATATTTGTAGATGACATCAGCCACCAGTGCATCACAGTCTTCATTGGAGATACATTCTACGGTCTGGTTTGGTCTGGACTCAGCCAGACTTGAAGAGGAGAATGGCCACCTGGCCCAAGTAGAAGTAGATGAAGTGTTTTGTCTCATGGGTCACATAGCTGCCGAAGTTCCTTCCCACAATGCAGTGCCACGTAGGATTGTATTTCTTATCGAACTCCTGTAACACGAGACAACGTGGTTTAAGCACGGCGGAAAATGCAAGCGTGACAAAAATACACGTTGGGAATCTAAAATAACAGCACGGCTCAAATCTCGGCACGACTCACCTTTTTGATGTATGCGGCAATGTCCTTCTCTATGTTGTATTTCTCCATGGCCTGCGTGGCACAGTCCACTGCATCCTGCTGCATGTCTTCAGACATGTCAGCGTTCTTGATCACAGCCTTCCTGTCAGTCATGGTGCCTGAAAATGGAGAGACGAACAAAGTTAAGTCTCCACTGAGAGTCAAACAGTGGGGCCTTTCATGGGTGCTTCTTCCCTGACAATGCCAGGTAAATTCCTGACAGAATGCCATCAACGGAGAGGTTCCGATTTGTTGAGTCAATTCAAATGACACTAGATACTTTCATGAGAACCAAACCGGTCTTTCAGTCCAGCAGTAGCATTTAAAGCTAGTCAATAAAGGCTGTATTTGCATACTATTAATGCTGGGCCCAGAAAACGAAGTCAAACTGTTCTCAAATGACATTTCTTGGAGTTAAATCCAGTATAAAAGTACTTTTGTTAACTAGCAATACCAATACGGAGATAAATATGATCGAACTCCATAAACAGTACTGCCATTTGAAGCTGGTCAATAAAGGGCATATTTGCATTCTATTAATGCTGGGCGCATAAAACCAAGTCAAATTGCGCTCAAATTACTTATATTAAATCCACTATAAATGTACTTTGATTAAACAAGCAATACCAGTACTAGGATGCATATGGTCCGAATTCATACCCAAAGACGGGACTACTACCACTTGCAGCTAATCAATGAAGTCCATATTTGCATACTATTAGGGATTCATATGGTCCAAATGCATACAGGCAAACTAGTATAGAAAACCACTAATAGATCATACACAGCTGACATCAGCACTTCACACACCACGTTGATTTAGCAGTTGACCTCAGCTATATGGTGGCAGTCGAATGATTCACTGATTAAGGTCTGGATTCATCCATCAATCATCGACCGGTCAGGATGGAGGAACGCTACGTCACACCTCCATTCACAGCGTGCGCGTTTGAGGTTCAAGCAAATCAATGAAACCCAGGTGCACGCGGCGTTCTCATTGTAGCGTCTGAATTTTAAAGCCAAACACATGCTTTGAAGCGATTTAAATGTTGCAACAAAAAAAATCGCCATGTAAATATCTAAAATGAAAGCATCAGGCTCAAAATGCATGCAAGATCATTCTTTGTAGATCACTCGAGATGGTAAACTATTCAACTCACCTATCAACAATATTTGGCAAGAGAAATTTGCAGTTCAAAACAATCGCCGTACGAGCTTTCGTCGTTTCGGAAGTCCCTTTGACGCTAGAAGAGGAACATAAGTATCAAGTCAAACGCCGACTGGTGCCCGCGCTAAAATCCCTGGCTCTCCACAACGCCGTCCTACACAGCGCTCGCCATTGGCTGCAGACCAGCCGCTCCCTGCGCCCCTCTGCCAGCATCTTATTTCATCCCACAATGCATCTTTAACCGGAGACCGGAGGAAAATGTGCTTGTTTGGGTATAAACTGCAGGACTGTGTGGGCCAGAAAATAGCTTAAATTAGACTCGGTGGACCTTCGCAATAAAAACACTCCACAATGAGTGAAGGACACTTACTGCAAGGTTCGAGGTATTAATCTGTTGTAACTCTCATGGTCGGTCCAATGCAGTGTAATGCAACTAGAAATGAAAAATGTAAGAAATGCGATGATTCTGGTTACTCTTTAACGATTTTCCTAGATTTTTATAGAAATATGTGGAAAAATGAAATGAATTGTCCTTAACAGTCTACTATCAATTTATTTAAACAGAATTATAATTTAGGCATAAATTTAATAGTTGTGGAATTGGTGCGCTTATAAATGCGTCTATAATGTGTATATAATATGTCGTTTATAAATTTCCTCTCATTCCAATGAAACTCAAAAATATGTATCTTTACAGATTATCGTGACAACCAGTCAGCATTTCTCACAACAGATCTAGTTCATTTTATTGGACGTGACTAAAGTGATAACTTGTAAATGATTCAGGTTCATTCTCAAAAAGAATCGGCTCATACGAGTCATTCTTCTGAGAGTCGGGATACTTTGATTTGTGACGTTTTGTTTTTTGATTCACTATAAAGAATCAAAAACAAACTACAATTAACTTATTTTTCCTTAACAATTCTCCCACTAATGTAATTAATTATCCTAACTTTAGACGATTTATAGTTACTAAACTTTGCATTTAGAATTCAACTCTTGGGCGGCATCCAAAATTAAAGGGACAGTCAAGAATTTGTTTTAAACTTGCAGTATTCCTGTAGCTCACACAGTGGAGCACGGTGTTAACATGGCCATGTGTTCACTCCCAGGGAATGTATGAACTGATAAAATGTGTACCTTTAGTACAATATAATTCACTTTTCTGTCAAAATTAACATAAATTGCTGTCATCATTTACTCATTCTCATGTCTTTCCAACCTGCACAACTTGCTTTGTTCTATAGAACACAAAATATTTTGAAAAACGCGCATGTTTGTATGTTTTGGACGCCACAGACTTCCATTGTTTGGCCAAACAGCGGAAACTTTCTTCAAAACGTTTTGTCCCACCAAAGTCCGTCTTGAAACACCATGACTGAGTGAATAATTTTAAATTCCAGGTGAACTGTCAATTGGGAAGCATTAAAAAAAAAAAAAGCAAAGTAATGCATCGTACACTACGTTTGTACCAATGAAACCTTTATTTAGGCAAAAACTGAAACACTAAAAAGAAAAATGCTAGCAATGTTAAAGCATCTACCATCCACATCGGGACAGTGTAAAACTAAAAATGCCTGAATCCCCCACCCCCCCATCCCATCCCATCCCATCCCAAATTCAGTTTACCATACTGTTCCTGTCGATTCCATCCCCAGACTCTTCCAGCATCTGCTCCGCCAACGTGTTAAAAATGTGAAAGGCCAAAATGTCTACATTTTACGCTGAGGTACAGAGAAAATAAAGGGGGCAGGGAAGTACTTTTGAATTGCGGTCTTAAAATCCTATGATCCTGGGAGCAATTGATCCTGTTCCATGTATCCAGCATTCCCTATCCTATCTTCATTATGTACTGATCCCAGTGATCCGGCATCCACTGAGCCTCTCCTCCAATCCAAACCTTAAGATACCAGCTAAATCAAAACAAAGGAGGCAAAGAGTTAGAATCAAATCCACTCACCCTGCCTTCTTTGATGCATGCATACAGCATTAGGGCTAAGACAGACTATCAAAACTAATAACCTAACACTAAGACTGAATCAAACATTTTAATGAAAACATGAAAGCTGCTATCTGTCTTTGGACACAAAAACCCAACTAGACATTTGACCAGTACATCTTTACAATGCAACTAAACATACCACCTGATTTGAAAGTGATCTAAAATTGGTTCAGTTACCCAAATAATGGCCAAAGGGCCAATAAGTCTTTTTTCTTTTTTTTTGGAATAGAATTTGTTCTAGAGTTCAAATTCACCCTTTTACGCAACAGTATAGATTTAGTAATCCTTTATTGCAAAGCATCAGTTCTGTATCACGTCTAGAGGAAGACAGCATAAAACAATGGTGGAACTATTCACTATCCCATGAATAACTTTCATACATGGCATTTACAAAAATATTGGGAGCCATTACATAACCCTTTGTTTGGTCTATGAAAAAGACTTCCACTTTGTAGTTAATAAAAAAAAAAGAAAAAAAAAAAAGATGGGTCCTGTTAAAAATGCATGTTTAAAAATAACCAATAGAGGGAGAGAAAAATAAAAGGACAGAAAGGTATAAGATGATCATGGTCTTATGAAACAAGAAGGGTGGAATTAAAACATGGGGTTTGTATAAAGACTAAAAACAACTGGTTCAAGGGCTCGTTTAGGAGCGAGAGCGGGAACGGCTATGGCGAGGAGAGTACTGCGGGGATCCTCGACTGCGGCGTGGGGAGTAGCTTCGGCTACGGTTGTTGCTACGGCTGCGACTCCTGCTGCGACTGCGGCTCCTTGACCTTGATCTTCCATAGCTCGGACTGCGGGGACCATCCACCCTCACACGGATGTACGCAGTTTCTCCCTGGCAGAGAAAGAACTTTCCACTGAGCAAGTGTAACGTACAAGCATGCCAACACTCTCACTATACTTACCAGACTTCCTGCAATGAAACATTGTTCTTTAGCTGTACACCAGTATTCCCATTTCCATACAGTTGGGAATAGTTTGATAAGGTTTAGCTTTGGTATTCAAAAGGAAAAGTCACCTAGTAGTGGATTTTGCCAATACCATTAAAGTTTAAAAATCTGTCCGATAACCAATAGCTATTATAATTAGTAATATGAACAAAATCGCAACGAAAATTAGTACTGAAGTGTGTGTGTATGTATGTATGTTAGGGCTGCACGATAAATCGCATGCGATATTTATAAAATGTTTGTAAGAACAGAAAGAGTTTGCAAAACATGCATGAAACAAGCAATCTGACAAATGAAAACGAAATAGACATTTTACATTAACACGGTAATTCTAAAAAGAAATCGATTAAAAACATTACACAGACAACAGGTGTTTACACAGTTCCAGGATGCAGCTATCAATGCCAATTAATCGGCTAAAACAATACATCGGTCGACCTCTATTCACAAGGATGAGTTCACTTACAACATAGATCCTCCTAGTATAACATTAGGGATTTGCTTACCTTAAGAATATTCCAATGTTAAGCATATCCAAAAAAATTCAGATTAAAATCTCAAACCTACCTCATGGGACCGGAATTTTGTGTTATCCAGTTTGCGAACGGCGTAGGTCATGTCTTCTTTGCGAACAAACTCCACCACACCAGTTCCATCTCGGAAAACGTCAGCGTAACATACATCACCTGCTTCACGCATGTGATCCTTCAGATCCTGCCAGCTCCCGCTTGGTGGAAGCCCTGGAATCAAATACAACGGTCAATACAACTTCAAACAGCTCTTGAATTAGTTAAAGCTGTGATGCTACCATACCTGAAACGATTACTCTGTACTCTGAACGTCTGGATGGGGGTCCATATCTACCCCTAGGAGCCCCACCACCTCCGCCACCACCACCACCACCTCCGCCGCCACCACCTCCGCCACCAAAACCTCCTCTCCCGCTCCTGGGAAACTCCACTCGGAGACGATAGCCATCATAGTCATAGCCATCACGTGCATAAACAGCGTCTTCTGCATCTCTAAAGGCAACAGAAGCAGGAAAAGCACGTAAATACCAATCTGGCATGAAAAACCAGTCAGTGTGGCTAGGGGTCACACCGAGTTAAACTACAAACAGTAACTAATCTGACCAGCTAGTTAAGTGACTAAACACTTAAAAGTAATGCAATATTGCCTCAAAATACAGAAGAGGTCTGTGCTAAACAGTAACTTGTAGCAAAAACTCACTGAAACTAATCTGTATCAAGCTCAATAAGTAGGCCTAATTTGTCTAGTTTCAAAGCTAATTTCCATATCCAAACCTAAAGCCTAAGAAAGACCAAATGAAAACTTAAGCTTAAACATTAAACAAACGTGTTAGGTCGAAATTAGTAAGTAAAAGTTGCAAACCTTACTCTCACTGCGATGCCAAACATTATTTAATAGAAACAAACGAAGCTCTGGAAACATGGTGAGCATGGCTAAGCTAATTAGCATGTTAGCACAGAGAGCAAAAGAAAAAAAGCTTAGTTGCAAAAATACACACTTACTTCTATATAGATTGCGAAAACACAGTTTTCAGGTTACAGGTTTTTAGAATTCTTATAATTTAAGTGAAAACGGCAACGTTGAAACAAACAGACTAACGTTAGCCTTTTAGCAAAAGGCACAAGGTTCAGTTGTAACGTTACCCACCTTGGGTCTTCAAATTCGACAAAGGCGAATGGAGGTCCGCCTCGTCGGTTTTTCAGATCGATGTCTCGAATGGCTCCGTACTTATAAAACACATCTTCGACATCTTTGTTGCGGATATCAGGCGGCAGATTCCCCACATAGATGCGGCAGTCGTTGTTTCCAGCAGGGCCGCGGATCACACTACTAGACATCTCTGCACTGATAAACCTTCACCTTCCTGTTGAGCAGACACATAAGATACACTTCGAGTCTGATATGCAGCAGCTGTTTGTTTAACTTGCGAAATACATTAAATAAACCGCAACACCAGTCTGATAAAAAACAAAAAGACTTACTATTGTTTGAAGCGACGCTCGCACGCGCACAACGAGAGAGCGCGTTTCCTCTTCAGCAGG